>NW_027518806.1:87500-95000 GCF_043159265.1 Tasmannia lanceolata | reverse complement strand
TGCTTATCACGATGAATTATATTTGTTCGATACAATGTTGTCAATATAAAGGTTAAGAAAAGAATACGCTGGAAAAAATACAAGAACTTAAATTGAAATAATAGTAAAAAGGAGACTTGTGTTGGATTGGCACTGCATATGCATATAAACTAAAATTTTTATTTAGGTGGAAAATTTTATTTAGGTGGAGAATAAATAAAGAAGAATTAGAAAAAGGGTTTTCAATAGTATATTGAATCCATATATATAAGTCGAATAAAGAACTTCATAAGTCGAATAAAGAACTTCGATTCCTTGTTTCTTACTTGGTATTAGAGTTCGAATGAAAACCACGCGATTGCAGGTAATGCCAGAATTTTTTATTTTGTGAGGATCAATCAAATAGGTTTTCAAAATATTCTAAAAAAACAATGATAAATAGATATGAATATGAATAGAGCAAGAAAAGAAGGAAATAAAAAAACATAGTATAGAAAAGATATCCAAAATGATATAGAAATCACTATCCTACCCTTAGTTTTTATTTCCTTAATTTAATTAATTGTATTTCGTTTGATTAGGGTAAAGTTCCTTAAAAACCTCTGCTTTTTTTAAAATATCCTGAACAGTTCCTGTAGGCTGAGCGCCTCTTTCAAGGAAATAGAGAATCGCGGGAACGTTTAAATAAGTTTGATTCTTGATAGGATCATAAAAACCCACTTTCTGAAGATCTCTTCCTTCTCTTCGGGATCGAACATCAATTGCAACGATTCGGTAGACAGCTCATTGGGATAGATGTAGATGAAAAAGAACCCCCCCCTAGAACCGTATAGGAAGTTTTCTCCTCGTACGGCTCGAGAAAAAAATGATTAGAAGTTTTGTCTATGGATAAAATTAGAATAAATAGAAAAGGAATCCGTAAAATAAATGAGTCTATAATTTAAAATTTAACTCATAGTTCTTTTTTTTAGCTTCCTGAAAAAAAATCATTTGTACTCATAACTCAAGTTCAATAATTCTCAAATATGTTAAATAAATTTAAGATATTTTTTTATTGAGTGGTCTTTAACCCCTCCTTTTTTGTCTCGTTTAAAATCTATTTTGATTCTTTATTCGGATCCGTGAGACAATTGAAGTGGTGTTTACTTGTTCTGGGATCCTTTATCTTTGTTTTAAATCATTGGGTTTAGACATTACTTCGGTGCTTATTAATCCTTTCAAAATGGTAGCAACATACCCCTTTTGTGATTTCTTTCTATCAAAGAATCATATGGTTGATTCGTGCGCGATACACTGTGGATCGAAAAAGTTTTAACCCTTCCAACAAATTTTTTTATTTGCTCGAATAGGATCCTTTCGATTTATATATCGAAGATATACTTACGAAGTTGTTCCAATTTATTGATTGGCATTAACCCTAGATCGTTGCCCCTGAGAAATTAATAAATACTTTCTACCCGAGCTCCATCATGCACTATTTACATTACAACCCAATAAAAAAGAGGGTTTCTAGTAGAATAGAACAAATGACGTCGAGCCAAGAGCACTTTCATTCCTATATAAAATGGTGGATGTAAGAATAAGAATCCACGACGGATCGTGTCCTTCAAGTCGCACGTTGCTTTCTACCACATCGTTTTAAACGAAGTTTTACCATAACATTCCTCTAATTTGGAACCAGTATGGAATTGATTCAATTATATTATGGAATCATGAATAGTCATTGGTTCGCTCGGTACATAGACATAGTCATTTATATTTTTTCTTATCTATCTACATAGATAAGAAAGATTTTTCTGAAGAAATATTAGCAAGACCCCGGACTTTTTTTGTATGAATGGAACATTTTTCTATAAATATCGATCTCAAAAAAATATCTAACAGAAATTCCAGAAATCTAAATATAGAAATAACATAACTAATAGAAATAGAAATCACAAGAATAAATAAATTATATTTGACTCTGCCTCTTCAAGTGACTCAATAAGATAGACTGAGACATTTCCAACTTCCCCAAGATTCAATCCATAAGGAATCATTACAAATCTTGCTACTTGAAAAAGTTTCCTACTTCTGCATCATTATTTGAATCAAGTTTTGCAGTAAAAACTCCATTTTATTATCATAAGAAAAAATATTTTCAAATGGAATTGTCAATGATGTAAAGCAAATAAGCTAAATAGATCGAACAATAAAAAGAAATATTATTGTTAAATATTTCAATTTTAATATTTTAGGGATGCTCATTAGTTTTCACAAAAATAGAAAGACTATTGTGACTCAAATAGGATAACAATACATACCTATAAGCTAAGCACTTCCTCTTTTATATGTATTTTCATATTTTGTTTAGCCTGAGATTAAGTAATCTTTCTGCAACTGTGATCTATGTCTCATCTTATCTTTATCTGAATCATAAAAGGTTTCAGTTATCAGTTACTTTTGCATTTGAATGTCATTTGAACTCGATTTAGTTCAGTTTGTGAAATACTTAGATATGATTCCGAAAAGAATCATTCAAAATAAAAAAAAAAAGAAAGAGGAAAAATATTCTATCCAATATTAGACCTTTAAACAGAACCTTGTTGAACAAAAAAGAAGTATTCAGATACAACGGATATGCTCTGGGACGGAAGGATTCGAACCTCCGAATAGCGGGATCAAAACCCGTTGCCTTACCGCTTGGCTACGCCCCATTTCTACTTTTATTGGATACTAATAAAGAATAATATTGGTAGTAAGTGTTCGTCAATTCCAGGCCAAACTATCTATAGAAAATCTTTATTCTTTATAGAATCTATTATAGATTCGTGCTAGGATTTTGACATGTGTATATCTAGAATTCAACTGAATTTATTGATCATTACATATAATTCAATTAAGATATTGTATGAAAGTATGATTTCTTCTATTCTCCTTTGAGAATTGGAGGATTTTTGATTGAACGGAAAAAGAAGGATTTTTTTGTCTACCCTACTTTCTTTATTTTTCCTTATATCAATAACTCAATCAAAATGCAATTATCTCGACGAAAAAAATGTCTGTTATGCTTAATATCTTTAGTTTGATCTGTCTTAATTCTGCCCTTTATCCGAGTAGTCTTTTCTTCGCCAAATTGCCCGAAGCCTATGCTTTTTTGAATCCAATCGTAGATTTTATGCCAGTCATACCCCTGTTCTTTTTTCTTTTAGCCTTTGTTTGGCAAGCTGCTGTAAGTTTTCGATAAGATCTTTAATACTATCCTAGAAAATTCATGATTTATTCGATAAAAATTATAATAATTGATAAGATCAAATAAGTTTGACAGTATGAACCTTCGATTCAAACATTGAAATTATCGGATAGCCGCGAGAAACCCGGCTCGCCCCATTTCCCTATTTTAATCCTTTTTATGGTGAAAGACCTTATTAGCTTAGGGCCCCTTACAATAGCTAATTATGGGTATGAAAGTGATTTGTGGTAATTAAAGACTCTTATTATATTACAAATTGAAATTTCATTTCAACTTCATTTGAATTTCTGAACATTCTTTTCTATTTCTAGAATTTATTTCTTGGTGTAAAAATAGGATATGTGATATAAAAATGGAGGATCTATTATCTTTTCTCGTTTTTCTTTTTCAAAAAATGATCTTGGAGGTTGTGTAATGCTTACTCTCAAACTTTTCGTTTACACAGTAGTAATATTCTTTGTTTCTCTCTTCATCTTTGGATTCCTATCCAATGATCCAGGACGTAATCCAGGACGTGAAGAATAAAATAAAAATTTAGTTTTTCTTGCTTGATTTTACAATTTTCTTTCAATTTTATTTTAGCTATTCCACACGTTTAATTAGGAAAAAATAAAAAGAGGGTTTGCGAAAATTGAAAGAAAAAAATGGAAAGTCATCAACGGAAAGAGAGGGATTCGAACCCTCGGTACGAATAACTCGTACAACGGATTAGCAATCCGCCGCTTTCGTCCACTCAGCCATCTCTCCCAATTGAAAAAGATAATTACTATGTTACATTACACATCAAGTAAGGATTAAAGAAAGTATTTCTTTCACATTCTTTATCGTTATTATATAATTAGCAATTCCATTTAGATGCTCGAAAGATCCAAATAGAAAGATAAATAAAGAAGACCTTCTTGCTTTTTTTTTGTTCGAGGTGCCTTTTGGGCCTGGCCCGGTCAATACCCAGCCGGGCCTTTTTTTTGTTCCAACGAATTCCCTTTATTTATAGGCAACATACTCTAAATACTTGGTATCTGTGTAACAATTTCCGTTCTGGGGTTTACATATACTTCTAATTTTTGTTATAATGGAAATGGAGAATGGTTTTTGATTCAAAAGAATCAATTAAGGATGTATCAATTTGTATTTTCTTATGTCATTAGGCAAACCAAATTTTATATTCAAATCTAAGAATAATTCACGAATTCTCAGTCAACGAATAGTTAATGGTTCCTGTTTGTCATAAATTTTAGCTTTTTTGAGTCAAAATAAAATTTGATTTTTCAATAGAAAAAGTGTAAGTTTTTCGGCATTGTATGTTTTGAGATACTATACAATTAATCAAAGGGCTAAATAAAACACAATCAAAAAGGGAAAAAGGGTTTCTTTTATAATTTTTTTATTTTATATTTATTTAGAAATTAGAAAAAGGATGAAAAAGGGGATGCAAGTACAATAAACTAAAGTTTAGTAATCCAACGGTAATTTTTTATCCTGTTGTGTATCGTTTTGGCGGCATGGCCGAGTGGTAAGGCGGGGGACTGCAAATCCTTTTTCCCCAGTTCAAATCCGGGTGCCGCCTCATCAACAAATGAATAGAAATATCTTATTCTGCTCTGCTGATATAACTAAATATAATTTTCCCCAGCAAAACAGAATAAGGGGACTGTTGATACTTGGTTGATTCTAAACATCTATTCTGGTAATTTTGTAAAAGATTTCCAATCTTTGAATTTAAAAAATAAAGGTCGAAGCAAGACTTTTTGATTCCCTTCTACTGCTAATGTAATGTATACTCATTGGGTCTTAAATTACATCGGATAGCCGGATTCAACTACTAGTTAGGTAAAGTCCTTTCTATACTGTAATCTACATATATAGACTCGCGAGAATCTCTGAGTGTTCAGGCATTCAATCACTATTATATTGAGATTGGATAGATTTTTTATAGAAAAAAAGTAAAAAAAAAAATGATTTGTTTTTTTACCCCCCGTCAAGAGTATAATATACTATCTCCCAACTCCTTCAGCTAGACAATCGCGAAGGAGTACGCATTATATCAAATAGGAAATAAAAGTATGTAATAGATAACAATTGATCTATTTTTACTTTGAAGAGCAAGAAAAAAAAAAAGAAAGGGCTCTCTTATTTTATTACTGGACGTTCCATTCCATTAGTAACATTCCTTTGTAGTGTCATTGTGTATTTTACTTGTGTTTAGTCTTTCCACATTAGAAATCATATAGGAATTTTTGAAATGGCTTTATTTTATTGGTTCATCAATAGTGTTTGGTCAGAATCCCTTTTTGACTCTGGACCATTCATTCTACTA
This sequence comes from Tasmannia lanceolata, assembly GCF_043159265.1. NCBI lineage: Eukaryota > Viridiplantae > Streptophyta > Magnoliopsida > Canellales > Winteraceae > Tasmannia > Tasmannia lanceolata. Next base: position 89,472 of record NW_027518806.1, on the reverse strand, counting down.
TTATTAGTGAGCAATAATGGAATAATTCTATCATAGAGATAAGGGACATAATTCACATGGATATAGTAAGTCTCGCTTGGGCTGCTTTAATGGTAGTCTTTACATTTTCCCTTTCACTCGTAGTATGGGGAAGAAGTGGACTTTAAAAGCACTCCTAATTTAGTTGAGGAATGAAACGCTATCAATTCTTTTATAGATCGTTCCGTAACGCATTTTTTATTTGAATTGAAATAATTTTGAAATAAAAATATCTTCATTTCAAAATTCCATTGGATTCTAGTGGAGAAATGTATTCTATAACAGTAAAACGATTATTTCAGATTCATCGGAATAAATAGATGTATCAAAGAAATAGAATTGGGTCCTACGTCAATTCTATATATGGATTAATAACTACATATATTGAAGATAGAAGCTAATAAAGTATACCAACTCTATTTACAACTTTATACACTACTATAACATAACACTACTAGAGAGTATGGTAAGTAAGAAATTTTTTTCTTACTTACCATACTCTCGGATCTCATAGAATACCGCGGATTATAGCCCCTTGATTTCATTTAAGACGCAAAAATAGAATACTTTTCATTTAATTTCTTCAACTATTGATAAGAATTCAGAAGTCAAGTTTCATTTAAAGTAATTAATTGTTTTGACTGACTGTTTTTACGTAAATTATAAGTAGAAAAGCAGTAGGAACTAAAATGAACAGTGCAGTAGCAATAAATGCAAGAATATTTACTTCCATAATTTCATCGTTTTTTTTTATTTCACAATAACTCGGGATTTAATCCCATAGAGATGATAAATCTTTCACCTGTCAATTCAATGAATGCATTACCTATCGATGATCTTGAATCGGATCAATATCATGAATAACAATATCTGAGCTATTAAATTAATTCGTCGTCGAGAATTGAATAGTATAACATATGAAGATCTTTTATCCATAGTGAATCCAATCTTGGATTCCCGGACCAAAAAAAAACACCTTATTTCTCCTTATTTTCTGTTCTTTCTTTTTAGGTCTTCCTTGTAGAACCATCAAATGAAGTATCATCTAACCACGCGTCTGTTTCCATTAACTACAAAACCCCAACAAACAATACAAGCGAAGTGGAAAAAGAGAAGAATTAGGTTCTAAATTTTAATGATATAATTTTCTTTGAAAGACGAAGAAGTATGATAAAAATGAGTCGCGGGAGAAAAAATGGAATATTCTATCAACTTCACTATTTTAGTTATTTTCATTTTTGTTTAGGGTTTGTTCTTTCTTCGACAGAATCCTGAAAAAAAGAGGGGAAACCCCTTCAGAATTCAATTATGCTCCCCTTCTTTTTCACAGAAAATAAAGAGGCGAATTGATGTACTTATTGGATCCGTCGGGACTGACGGGGCTCGAACCCGTAACGTCCGCCTTGACAGGGCGGTGCTCTAGCCTATTGAACTACAATCCCATGGAAATAAGAAGAGATCTAGCAGAAAATTTGGATTGGATAGGTATTTCTTAGGCTCTACCATCTGATAGTAGGTTGCCAAATTGTTGGGCCGAGCTGGATTTGAACCAGCGTAGACATATTGTCAACGAATTTACAGTCCGTCCCCATTAACCACTCGGGCATCGACCCAACGCCTAATTCATTTTAGACGTTCCATAATCAACTTCCTTTCATCTCCCAGGCAGACTTGACAAATAAATATCATCAATCAAATGATATAAAATATGAAGTCCTTCTAAGTAGACTAATAGAAGGACTTGACAAACAGGGATTACTTAATAGAAAATCCCACTCCTACTCCTATAGTCTTAAGTGTTGTTACACCCCCAGAGGGACTTGAACCCTCGTTTTCTCCGTGAAAGAGAGAGGTCGTAACCACTGGACCATAGGGGCCTATGTCCACCTTGAGCCAGAAATAAACTAGAAACATAAATACTAGGTCCCGGGGGCCAACCACCCTTAGGAAATAA
>NW_027518806.1:77500-82500 GCF_043159265.1 Tasmannia lanceolata | reverse complement strand
ACTCTCTTTAATTAAGAATTACAGGATTCATCATTCGAGGGGAAGTAGACTACTCAAGAATTTCACATTTTATTTATGTCATAATTTTTTAAATAAAATCTAATCTAAATAAAAATAATATCTAAATAAAAATAATAAGGAAGACGTAATCAATGAAGTTTTGCTTGGTCTTCACTGGAAACTTGAGTAAGGAGTAGATCTTTTTTGGGTTTTCTAGAATTTGAAAGTTTGAAAGGGAGAACTCTTTTCTTTTTTTGACCTACTTGAGCCGGATGAAAGGAAACTTTCACGTCCGATTTTGAGGGGGGGTAGATCCTATCCCAATTTTTATTTTGCTAGGCCCATAGATAAAAAACCCACTTTTTTACGATTACGGGGTTTATTGGAATATGAAATCCAACCCTGGAAATACAGGATCCCCATTTTTTTTACTACCCGGAGCTTCGATACATTTCGAAATCGAGAAATGTCTACCGGGGGAGGTTCTATCAGACAACAATTAGCCAATCTAGATTTACGAAGTATTATAGATTATTCATTGGTAGAATGGAAAGAATTGGAGGAAGAAGAACCCACGGGGAACGAATGGGAAGATCGAAAAGTTGGACGAAGAAAAGATTTTTTGCTTCGACGCATGGAATTGGCTAAGCATTTTATTCGAACAAATATAGAACCAAAATGGATGGTTTTGTGTCTATTACCAGTTCTTCCTCCTGAGTTGAGACCAATCTATCATATAGATGAGGATAAACTAGTGACCTCGGATATTAATGAAATCTATAGAAGAATTATATATCGGAATAATACTCTTACAGATCTATTAACAACAAGTATAGCTACGCCAGAAGAATTAATAATATCTCAGGAAAAATTGCTACAAGAAGCCGTGGATGCACTTCTTGATAATGGAATCTGCGGACAACCAATGAGGGACGATCATAATAGAGTTTACAAGTCGCTTTCAGATGTAATTGAAGGCAAAGAAGGAAGAGTTCGCGAGACTCTGCTTGGTAAACGGGTCGATTATTCAGGACGGTCTGTGATTGTCGTGGGCCCTTCACTTTCCTTACATCGATGTGGATTGCCTCGCGAAATAGCAATAGAACTTTTCCAGGCATTTGTAATTCGTGACCTAATTAGAAAACATCTTGCTTCGAACATAGGAGTTGCTAAGAGTCAAATTCGAAAAAAAAAACCGATTGTATGGGAAATACTTCAGGAAATTCTGGATGACCATCCTGTATTGCTGAATAGAGCGCCTACTCTGCATAGATTAGGCATACAGGCATTTCTCCCTGTTTTAGTGGAGGGACGTGCTATTTGTTTACATCCATTAGTTTGTAAGGGCTTTAATGCAGACTTTGACGGGGATCAAATGGCTGTTCATGTGCCTTTATCTTTGGAGGCTCAAGCAGAGGCACGTTTACTTATGTTTTCTCATATGAATCTTTTGTCTCCAACTATTGGAGATCCCATTTCTGCACCAACTCAAGATATGCTTAGTGGACTCTATGTCTTAACGAGTGGTAATCGTCGGGGTATTTGTGTAAATAGGTATAATCCATGTAATCGTAGAAACTATCAAAATGAAAATAATAACTATAAGTATACAAAAAAAAAAGAACCCTTTTTTTGTAATGCCTATGATGCAATTGGGGCTTATCGGCAAAAACGAATCAATTTAGGTAGTGCTTTGTGGCTGCGGTGGCGACTAGATCAACGCGTTATTGCTGCAAGAGAAGCTCCCATCGAAATTCACTATGAATCGTTGGGTACCTATTATGAGATTTATGGACACTATCTAATAGTAAGAAGTATAAAAAGGGAAATTATATATATATATATTCGAACCACTCTTGGTCATATTTCTCTTTATCGAGAAATAGAAGAAGCCATACAGGGGTTTTGGCAGGGCTGTTGTAATTCTATGCTACCGGCGGGAATTCGAGTCTCACCGGGTTAACTAGGACCATAATTATAATTGCGGAATTTATACGTGAATCAAGATCTAGAAAAGGAAGTTTTCCAATCACTGACTCAAACCCATTGTCAAATTCTACTCAGCGCAATATGGAGGTACTGATGGCAGAACGGCCCACTCAGGTCTTTCACAATAAAGTGATAGACGGAACTGCCATGAAACGACTTATTAGTCGATTTATTGATCACTATGGAATAGGATATACATCACATATCCTGGATCAAGTAAAGACTCTGGGTTTCCGACAAGCTACCGCCGCATCCATTTCATTAGGAATCGATGATCTTTTAACAATACCTTCTAAAAGATGGCTAGTTCAAGACGCCGAACAACAAAGTTTTATTTTGGAAAAACACCATCATTATGGGAATGTACACGCGGTAGAAAAATTACGTCAATCGATCGAGATATGGTATGCCACAAGTGAATATTTGCGACAAGAAATGAATCCAAATTTTCGGATGACTGATCCTTTTAATCCAGTTCATATAATGTCTTTTTCGGGAGCCAGAGGAAATGCATCTCAGGTACATCAATTAGTAGGTATGAGAGGATTAATGTCGGATCCCCAAGGGCAAATGATTGATTTACCCATTCAAAGCAATTTACGCGAAGGGCTCTCTTTAACAGAATATATTATTTCTTGCTACGGAGCCCGTAAAGGAGTTGTGGATACCGCTATCCGAACATCAGATGCAGGATATCTCACGCGCAGACTTGTTGAAGTAGTTCAACACATTGTTGTACGTCGAACAGATTGTGGCACCGTTCGAGGTATTTCTGTAAGTCCTCGAAATGGAATGATGGCAGACAGGATTTTTATCCAAACATTAATTGGGCGTGTATTAGCGGATGATATATATATAGGTTCGCGATGCATTGCTACTAGAAATCAAGATATTGGGATTGGACTTGTCAATAGATTCATCACTTTTAGAGCACAACCAATCTCTATTCGAACCCCCTTTACTTGTAGGAGTACATCTTGGATTTGTCAATTATGTTATGGCCGGAGTCCAGCTCATGATGATCTGGTCGAATTGGGAGAAGCTGTAGGTATTATTGCAGGTCAATCTATTGGAGAACCGGGCACTCAATTAACATTAAGAACTTTTCATACCGGCGGAGTATTCACAGGGGGTACTGCAGAACATGTGCGAGCCCCTTCTAATGGAAAAATAAAATTCAATGAGGATTTAGTTCATCCGACACGTACACGTCATGGACATCCTGCTTTTCTATGTTCTAGAGACTTGTATGTAACTATCGAGAGTGAGGATATTATACACAATGTGTGTATTCCGCCCAAAAGTTTTCTTTTAGTTCAAAACGATCAATATGTAGAATCAGAACAAGTCATTGCTGAGATTCGCGCGAGAACATCCACTTTGAATTTGAAAGAGAAGGTTCGAAAACATATTTATTCTGACTCAGAGGGCGAAATGCACTGGAATACCGATGTGTACCATGCACCTGAATTTACATATGGTAATATTCATCTCTTACCAAAAACAAGTCATTTATGGATATTATTAGGGGAGCCCTGGAGATCCAGTCTAGGACCCTGTTCGATCCACAAGGATCAAGATCAAATGAACGCTTATTCTCTTTCTGTTAAGCGAAGATATATTTCTAACCCCTCAGTAACTAATAATCAAGCGAGACACAAAATTTTTAGTTCGTATTTTTCTGGTAAAAATAAAAAAGGAGATTGGATTCCCGATTATTCAGAACTTAATAGAATGACATGTACTGGTCGTTGTAATCCGGCCATTCTCGAGGGGAATTCCGATTTATTGGCGAAGAGGCGAAGAAATAGAGTCATCATCCCACTCGAATCGCTTCAAGAAAGCGAGAACCAACTAATACCTTCTTCAGGTATCTCAATTGAAATCCCCAGAAATGGTATTCTGCGTAGAAATAGTATTCTTGCTTATTTCGATGATCCTCGATATATAAGAAAGAGCTCGGGACTTACTAAATATGAGACTAGAGAACTTAATTCAATCGTCAACGAAGAGGATTTGATTGAGTATCGAGGAGTCAAGGTATTTTGGCCAAAATACCAAAAGGAAGTAAATCCATTTTTTTTTATTCCCGTGGAAGTTCACATTTTGGCCGAATCTTCGTCGATAATGGTACGGCACAATAGTATTATTGGGGTAGATACGCAAATCACTTTAAATAGAAGAAGTCGGGTAGGCGGATTGGTTCGAGTCAAGAAAAAAGCAGAAAAAATTAAACTGATAATCTTTTCCGGAGATATCCATTTTCCTGGAAAGACAAATAAGGCATTCCGATTGATACCACCAGGAGGCGGAAAACAAAATTACAAAGAATACAAAAAATTGAAAAATTGGCTCTATATCCAACGAATGAAACTTTCCAGGTATGAAAAAAAATATTTTGTTTTGGTTCAACCTGTAGTCCCATATAAAAAAACGGACGGTATAAATTTAGGAAGACTTTTCCCGCCGGATCTCTTGCAGGAAAGTGATAATCTACAACTTCGAGTTGTCAATTATATCCTTTATTACGACCCAATTCTTGAAATTTGGGACACAAGTATTCAATTAGTTCGGACTTGTTTAGTGTTGAATTGGGACCAAGATAAAAAAATCGAAAAGGCCTGTGCTTCCTTTGTTGAAATAAGGACAAATGGTTTGATTAGAGATTTTCTAAGAATCGACTTAGCTAAGTCACCTATTTCGTATACCGGAAAAAGGAACGATCTGTCGAGTGCAGGATTGATCTCTGAGAATGGATCAGATCGCGCTAATGTCAATCCGTTTTCTTCCATTCATTCCTATTCCAAGACAAGCATTCAAGAATCCGTTAATCCAAATCAAGGGACTATTCATACGTTGTTGAATCGAAATAAGGAATCTCAATCTTTGATAATTTTGTCATCATCCAATTGTTTTCGAATAGGTCCATTCAATGATGTAAAATCTCCCAATGTAATAAAAGAATCAATCAAAAAGGACCCCCTAATTCCAATTAGTAATTCGTTGGGCCC
>NW_027518806.1:52500-55000 GCF_043159265.1 Tasmannia lanceolata | reverse complement strand
CTAAATAGAATCATGATCTAAAGATATCCATTAACCATAGTCTACAAAATAGAAACCCCTCGCTCAGCCGATTCATTATAATTTCTAATTTATTGATTTAATCCGGTCGGTATAGTATAAATAGATAATCAGAAAAAGAAGAGACGTTGTTTTTGCAAACATGAATAGAATTTTTTTAATAGTTTTTGTAAGAAAACAATTTTCTCTTTATTCCCCCAGCCTAGAAGGAAAGATCTTGCTTTTACTTTTACTATGATAAAAAATTTTCTTTTTTTATCGCTTTCTAGTTAGAATTGCTTGCTTGTACCTACCCAATAATCTAATATGAACGATTCACTCGATTTTCGGTTTTTTGATCATAATCATTATGTAGGAGAGATGGCCGAGTGGTTGAAGGCGTAGCATTGGAACTGCTATGTAGGCTTTTGCTTACCGAGGGTTCGAATCCCTCTCTCTCCTTACCTTCAACTAATTTACCGATCTTACTAATCACAATCGATCAAATAGCAATGGATACGACTATTCCAACAGTTAGACCTTTCTTTGATATGGATTCTCTATTCCTAATGGCTGTGGTAGGGAAAAGACTGTTAAAGAAAAGAGTAGACAATGAATGAATGAAAATATCCCTCTCGGTCTATGGCACCTAAACGTAAGACAAATCCGGATCAAATCCTTATTTATCTTAACCTTTGGTTAATTTACTTCGCCGAAAGGCAGCAAAATGGGGTCGAACCCTTATTATTATTAGTTTAGTCTTTTTTTTTTAAGTCTGACGAGAATAATATTCTACAACTAACAATTCATTTATTTTCAAACCAACCCACTTACTATCTATTATTTGATTGACTAATCCTTTATATTGGAATGCTTGAAGAGTCAAATGGTTTGGCAATTCCTCATTAGGGGATGAATCGAGAGAATTTTGAATTAGAGCTTTAGATTTTTGTTCATCCCTCGCCGCAATAGTATCTCGGGGTTTGCAGCGATAACTTGGTATATCTACTATACGACCATTGACTAAAATATGTCTATGGTTAACTAATTGGCGAGCTCCCGGAATAGTCGGAGCCATACCCAACCGAAAAAGGATGTTATCCAGGCGCATTTCAAGCAATTGTAGTAAAACCTGACCTGTTGACCCCTTTGCCTTTCCGGCGATACGAACGTATTTAAGTAATTGTCGTTCTGTAAGACCATAATGAAAACGCAATTTTTGTTTTTCTTCTAGGCGAATACGATATTGGGATTTTTTCCCGGAACGCGATTGGTTTCTAAGATCACTTCCAGCTCTGGGCCTTTTATTAGTTAGCCCTGGTAAAGCCCCCAGGCGACGTATTTTTTTGAAACGAGGACCTCGGTAACGCGACATAAAGACTCCTTCTTCTTATTTATATTTAATTATTAATTCTTATTGATGAAATTTCATTCTACAGAATAAATCTAAACTAAAAATGAACTAAATTCTAAATAAAGCCAAATTTACTGAAGTATTATTCTATTAAAGAATAATGAGATGGATGAGTTGGATTTCGGATCTTTATCTTTATATTCTATATATAGAAAAAGAAAAGGATTCTTTTTATGAGATAGTTGGAAATTCCTATAACATAAAAAAGAAAGGCTTTTGCGAAAAGAGGAAGACACTTTTTTTTTTTCAATATTCTTTGATTTCAAAGATGCATTATCAATCATGTAAAACATCGAATAAAATAAATAGAGAAAAGCCGACTATCGGAATCGAACCGATGACCATCGCATTACAAATGCGATGCTCTAACCTCTGAGCTAAGCAGGCTCACATAACATAAATTCGACATACATAAGAATTCACTCTCAGAATTTTGCTATTAACTATTTAAATTCTTGGCTATTCATATTCGCTATTATGATTATGAATATATTAATTAATAATTTAAAGATTAAAGAATAGAATATAGAATTTCAAATAACTGTTAAATATTATAGAACATAACTATTAATGTAGCGATATATAATTTCAAATTTTTTATCACAATTAAATAAAAAAAAAAGAATCGACCGTTCAAGTATTTGAAATTTTTTGAGGAAAGGAGTGGAAGAGAGACAGATGTTTAGGGTCTGTATCCACCTATATTGAATTGCGGATACAGAGATGATAAAATATTTTTTGATTGGACCAAATATGAGCCTCCTATAGATATAGAATATGAAAGAAGATAGACAAGAAATCAAAGACAAAGAGGAGAAAACACTTTTTCGAGACAGGAATCGCCATCTATCTAATGAATTCAACTGTTCCGCTATAAATGAAAGAAAAAAGGGAACGAGATCACAATGAGATTTTCATCTCAAAAAGGGGGATATGGCGAAATCGGTAGACGCTACGGACTTAATTGAATTGAGCCTTGGTATGGAAACTTACTAAGTGATAACTTTCAAATTCAGAGAAACCCTGGAATTAATAAAAATGGGTAATCCTGAGCCAAATCACGTTTTCCGAAAACAAACAAAGGTTCAG
>NW_027518806.1:37500-42500 GCF_043159265.1 Tasmannia lanceolata | reverse complement strand
CTTTTTATCGGAATTCCAGTTATCTGAATAAGGGATCTACGAGTAAGAATCCCACCAAGATAGTTACATGGATGATACTCAGTATACTTGGAATAATTCACATTAATAGTTGCATTGACAGTTATCTTCAGTCTCACATCTGTCTTGATACTTACATTCTAAGTGGTAGTGACAATTACAGTAACAATTACATTTCTAATTCCATTTGTGGTGAAGTGTAAATAGTAGTAAAAACGAGAATGCCAGAAGAAAACTATACGAAAAGTTCTACAGATCTGGATGTAACTCAAAAATACAGGCATTTGTGGATTCAATGCGAAAGTTGTTTTGGATTAAATTATAAGAAAAGTTTTCAATCAAAAATGAATCTTTGTGAACAATGTGGATATCATTTGAAAATGAGTAGTTCAGATAGAATTGAACTTTCGATCGATCCGGGTACTTGGAGCCGATGGATGAAGACATGGTCTCTCTGGATCCCATTCAATTTCATTCGGAGGAGGAGCCTTATAAAAAACGTATTGATTCTTATCAAAGAAAAACAGGATTAACCGAGGCTGTTCAAACAGGCATAGGGCAACTAAAACGGTATTACCGTATCAATTGCGGTTATGGATTTTCAGTTTATGGGAGGTAGTATGGGATCCGTAGTGGGGGAGAAAATTACCCGTTTGATTGAATACGCTACTAAAGAATTTCTACCTCTTATTATAGTGTGTGCTTCTGGGAGGGGCACGCATGCAAGAAGGAAGTTGAGCTTGATGCAAATGGCTAAAATATCTTCTGCTTTATATGATTATCAATCAAACAAAAAGTTATTCTATGTACCAATCCTTACATCTCCTACTACTGGTGGGGTGACAGCTAGTTTTGGTATGTTGGGGGATATCATTATTGCCGAACCCAATGCCTACATTGCCTTTGCGGGTAAAAGAGTAATTGAACAAACATTGAATAAAACAGTACCCGACGGTTCACAAGCGTCTGAGTATTTATTCCAGAAGGGCTTATTCGATCTAATCGTACCACGTAATCCTTTAAAAAGCGTTCTGAGTGAGTTATTTCAACTCCACACTTTCTTTCCTTTGAATCAAAATTAGATGAATAGGGTTGTCTTTGTTGACATAAGATCTAATTGTATCAAAGAATCAAAAGTCACAGAAAATAGAAAATCTGCCCCCTTTTTTCTATATTTCTGATTATTGATCAAGAAGCCTCTATCAACAAGATAAAAAATGAAATTCTTATTTTCGTGAAATTAGGCAAATAAAAAATATCTTCTTCTCATCATATATAATGAAATTAAAATCTAATCTATATTTTATTTTATAGAAAATATAGATTAGATTTTATCTTTCTATATCTTATGATAATCTTATTTTTACTAAGAATCCCTGCTGTATGGCATTCTAACAAACCCTTCAATATAAAAAGAATCTAATTTATTTTTAAGTGCTTAGTAAATGAAATTCGAAGCCAAGAGCAAAAAATGAATAAAATAATATCTCATCCATATTCTTTCAAATCTGTCATGTAGAAAGATGAAATGAAAAACTACATTATATACTCACTTAGATATATACTTATATCTATACTTAATAGAATAGATATTAAGTAAAGTAAAAAGTAATAATAATTACAATTTAGAATTATCAAATTATAATAAGATATCTTTATTCTTTATATATAATAAGATATCTTTATATTATAAATAATAAATATAAAATCTAAATAAAAATAACAGGTACAAATAGTAAATCGAGGTACCCATTCTATGACAACTCTTAACTTTCCCTCTGTTTTGGTCCCTTTAGTAGGCCTAGTATTTCCGGCAATCGCAATGGCTTCTTTATTTCTTCATGTTCAAAAAACAAGATTGTTTAGAGCCTATGGCACAAATTATAATCTATATTTTTTTTCAAAATTTACGCTTGTATCATAACACAGATATCCATTTAGACAAATTGGTATAAGCGGCTTCCGCCGAAAAACTCTTATGTCTCCAGAAAATACTATATTCTAGCGATTTTCAAATAGACCCGAATCGGCGGATGGCTGAACTGTAAAGTTGGTCTATCTATATGCATGTGGCTATCTTTAGTGAGATCATACGAAGGGTATGTTATTAGTTTAGATCTAACCAATTTAATGAATTACTTCTAAAGGTTCACATCAAACTAGTACTAGTTGATGCGGGTTACTTCGGAAACAAAAGGACTAAAGTCAAATTCATTTGGGGTATTCTCTCAATAAAAAAAAAGCAACTGGATAAAGTATGAGTTGTCGATCAGAACATATATGGATAGAACCTATAACGGGGGCTCGAAAAACAAGTAATTTCTGCTGGGCTGTTATCCTTTTTTTAGGTTCATTAGGATTCTTGTTAGTTGGAACCTCAAGTTATCTTGGTAGAAATTTGATATCTTTATTTCCGTCTCAGCAAATAGTTTTTTTTCCACAAGGAATTGTGATGTCTTTCTATGGGATCGCGGGTCTTTTTATTAGCTCCTATTTGTGGTGCACAATTTCGTGGAATGTAGGTAGTGGTTATGATCGATTTGATAGAAAAGACGGGATAGTGTGTATCTTTCGTTGGGGATTTCCTGGAAAAAATCGGAGGGTCTTCCTCCAATTTTTTATAAAAGATATTCAGTCCATCAGAATAGAAGTTAAAGAGGGTATTTATGCTCGGCGTGTCCTTTATATGGATATCAGAGGCCAGGGAGCCATTCCATTGACTCGTACTGATGAGAATTTTACTCCACGGGAAATGGAACAAAAAGCTGCTGAATTGGCCTATTTCTTGCGTGTACCAATTGAAGTATTTTAAGAAATTAGCCGAGAAATAAATGCTTTCTCAGCAGAAGGGCAAAAACGCAAGAATCGTTCTATAACATATATAACATAACTTAATCGAGGTTTCTTCAGAACATTCATTCGAGTCAAAGCAGACATATATGGAACAAGTATAAAAAAACTCTTTTGGGGATCTTTTATATGTATCGAAATATACACAACTCAATTCAAAAAAAAATAAGAAAAAATTGAAATATCTCATAATCAACCATTTCTAAATAAGGAAATTCCCCCCCCTTTTTTTTGTTGGAATTGAGACTTTTAATAGAACTGATGCGTGAGAGAAATATTAGATTACATAGAGTCGACGAATGAGATGGGTTCATTAACAATTACAGTGAAAAATGGAAAAAAAGAAAGCATTCACTTCTCTTTTCTATCTTGCATCTATAGTATTTTTGCCCTGGTGGATTTCTCTCTCATTTCAAAAAAGTCTGGAATCTTGGGTTACTAATTGGTGTAATACTAGGCAATCCGAAACTTTTTTGAATGATATTGAAGAAAAGAGTATTCTAGAAAAATTTATAGAATTAAAGGAACTTCTTTTGTTAGAGGAAATGATCAAGGAATACTCGGAGACACATCTACAAAACCTTGGTATAGGAATTCACAAAGAAACAATCCAATTAATCAAGATACACAATGAGGGTCGTATTCATACGATTTTGCACTTCTCGACAAATATAATCTGTTTCATTATTCTAAGTGGTTATTCTATTTTGGGTAATAAAGAACTTTTGATTCTTAACTCTTGGGCTCAGGAATTCCTATATAACTTAAGTGACACAATAAAAGCTTTTTCTCTTCTTTTATTAACTGATTTGTGTATCGGATTTCATTCGCCGCATGGTTGGGAACTGCTGATTGGCTTTGTCTACAAGGATTTTGGATTTGTTCATAATGATCAAATTATATCTGGCCTTGTTTCCACTTTTCCAGTCATTGTAGATACAATTTTCAAATATTGGATTTTCCGTTATTTAAATCGCGTATCTCCGTCACTTGTAGTGATTTATCATTCAATGAATGACTGAAAAATTATCTACCTAATCCAATTAGAATGTTTCTTATTTTGTAGTTGTATATAAGCAAAGCGTTGAAAATCAATTTATATTTCTAGCCATCCCGCGGATTCCTCCTATATTTCTATAAAAATAGAAATGAATTTCTATTAATCCAGTCAATTATTCCAGTAAATAACAGAATCGTGGATAGGAAACTCCATTAGTGACCTACCCCAATTTATTGTAGAAATTTTTGGGATCAATGCTTGGACCATGCAAACTAGAAATACTTTTTCTTGGATAAAGGAACAGATTACTCGATCTATTTCCTTATCGCTCATGATATATATCATAACTCGTACATCCATTTCAAATGCATATCCCATTTTTGCACAGCAGGGTTATGAAAATCCACGAGAAGCGACTGGACGTATTGTATGCGCCAATTGGCCATTTAGCTAATAAACCGGTCGATATTGAGGTTCCGCAAGCGGTACTTCCCGATACTGTATTTGAAGCAGTTGTTCGAATTCCTTATGATATGCAACTGAAACAAGTTCTTGCTAATGGTAAAAAGGGGGCTTTGAATGTGGGAGCTGTTCTTATTTTACCAGAGGGTTTTGAATTAGCCCCTCCCGATCGTATTTCCCCCGAGATAAAAGAAAAGATGGGCAATCTGTCTTTTCAGAGCTATCGCCCCAATCAAAAAAATATTCTTGTCATAGGCCCTGTTCCTGGTCAGAAATATAGTGAAATAACCTTTCCTATTCTTTCCCCCGACCCCGCTACTAATAAAGACATTCACTTCTTAAAATATCCTATTTACGTAGGCGGAAACAGGGGAAGGGGCCAGATTTATCCTGACGGTAGCAAGAGTAACAATACAGTTTATAATGCTACAGCATCTGGTATAGTAAGCAAAATCCTACGAAAAGAAAAGGGGGGATACGAAATAACCATAGCGGATACATCGGATGGACGTCAAGTGGTTGATATTATCCCTCGGGGGCCAGAACTTCTTATTTCAGAAGGCGAATCTATCAAATTGGATCAACCGTTGACAAGTAATCCTAATGTGGGCGGATTTGGTCAGGGAGATGCAGAAATAGTACTTCAAGATCCATTACGTGTACAAGGCCT
>NW_027518806.1:27500-32500 GCF_043159265.1 Tasmannia lanceolata | reverse complement strand
CGATCCAATCGGGGGATCGAATTGATTATAAAAACATGAGTTTAATTAGTCGATTTATTAGTGAACAGGGAAAAATATTATCTAGACGAGTGAATAGATTGACCTTGAAACAACAACGATTAATTACTATTGCTATAAAGCAAGCTCGTATTTTATCTTTGTTACCTTTTCTTAATAATGAGAAACAATTTGAAAGAACCGAGTCGACCACTAGAACTCCTAATCTTAGAGCCAGAAAAAGATAGGTTTTCTTTCTTCACTTGAATTCAAATCCCCACCGAACTTAAATGCGGATTGATATTTTGTTGGAAAAATCCAAGAATTCGGATTGAATTCTCGTGTCGTAAGAAAAAAAAAGAATTTTGGAAAAATAAAAAAAAAATTTTCTTTTATTGAACGTGTTGATTCATATTTATTTTTACTACTTTCTCATATAGATTTTATCATATCATCATATTCTATTCATTTTATTTTATTTTTATTCGACCCTCCCGGAGTTCATTCTCCGGGCAACTCCCTTTAAGCGTGGATTCCTTTCAACTTACTTCTTTTATGATCTCATTGGAAATCATATAAAGACAATTCCTATTTGATATAGCTATTTGTGCAAGTATTTTACGATTAAGAAGCAACTGTCTCTTGTACAGATCATTTATTAATCTACTATAACTATAGCATACCCCCCTTTCACGAATTGCTGCATTTATTCGAGTGATCCACAAACGACGAAAATTTATTTTTTGCTTATCCCTATCCCGATGAGCCGAAACCAAAGCTCTTATTTTTTGTTGAGTAATAGTTCGAGTAAGTCTTGAATGAGCCCCCCGAAAGCTTGATGCAAATAAACGAATTTTTGTTCTACGTCTCCGAGCGATATATCCCCGTCTAATTCTGGTCATTGAATAAATGAAACTTTAATGAATAACTAATAGATTTCCTTTCTTTTAGTTATTCTTTTGCCCCTTTCCTAGTATATTAATAACAAAACGGATTTTTCCAATGTATAAACTAAAAATTCCAATGGCTTTGGCTACTATAACCTTCCCAACCACTATTTTTTATTTTTTCTAGGCATTTCACCTCGAAATACGAAATTGTACTATATATACTAGGTATTAAAAAAATAGCACTGATAAAGAAATAGTGGATTCCATCGTTTCTATGGTTACTTCTTAAACGGTGAGGTCTTCTCTATACACCGGAGCCTTTACTTCATTTAATCAATGTTATTGCTAACTTGTATAGTTCGCATTCTTCGGCTCTACCCATGAATTATTCAGTAATAGGTCTTTCACAACGAGCTCTACCTATACAGTAACGGTATTTAATTATGAAGGTTGGCTGGGTAGCTGACCCTGTTAGTCCGTTCTTACAAGAGGCGTCTATGTTAACTAAGATTTCCTCCGCTTAATGGATAGCCATTTGCTACCAATGGAGAATTGCTTCTCATCTTGAATTGAGGTGAGTGGATTTACACCAATAGAAACCATAAATTTCATACACAATAAAAGGGATCTGATTCATTTTCTTATTTTTAGATAGGAAATGTAGTTCGTTTTTTCCTTCTATCCTATTTGATCATTGATATTCGAACATTGTTCTCTTTCCTTTGTTCTAGTTCATGATCTGATGAACGAGTCGCACATACACCCTAGTACATGTTCCTCGACGCTGAGGGCATCCCCGAAGCGCGGGGGATTTTGTGACATTTCTAATTGGCTGTCTTGTATTTCTAATAAGTTGTTTAATCGTTGGCATGTTGAATTATATACATAATGGGCTGGTTTAGATCGATCCTAACCGGATGATTTTGAATTACTTTTATTCAATAGATTCAATAGAAGAGTAAATAAAAGTCATAGAATATTAAACTCGGCAGGGTTAACTTCAAATCACGAATTGACGCTAAATACAGTCTATTGTCATTCAACCGCTACAAGATCAACAATCCCATAAGCTTGTGCCTCTGTTGCTGACATAAAAATATCTCTTTCCATGTCTTCGGTTACAGCCCATATGGGTTTGCCCGTTCTTTGTACATAAACCCTTGTCAGGGTTTCACGCAGTTTCAGCAGTTCTCCCACTTCCAGGATGAATTCTCCCGTTGCTACTTCAGAAAAAGAACCAGCAGGTTGATGGATCATTACCCTGATGATATAAGATAATAAAAGGTTTCTCTATTTCGCATGATGAGGGGAAGATAAAAGAAACATAAAAGAATAACAAGAAAAAAGATAGAATTGAACAACCGTACGGGCATTTTGCATTGCATACGGCTTTACAATAAAATTGACCCTTACCATTCATCAAAGAAATAAAAAAATGGGATCGATCAGACCCCGGTCGGTAAATGATCAACTTACCACCCTTCCTTTCGGAGGAATTCAAAAATACTATGATGGCTCCGTTGCTTTATATATTTATTATATTTTTTTGTCTGTGATTTGTCTGTCATTCAGCAATCCCAAAGTTGCTTTTTTATTTGATCAAATAAACTAAGGAAAAAAGAATCTTATTTTTTTTTTTCGCTCTATAAATATTGTTAAGAGACCCCTGTTGTGAAAAAAATTTGTGACGCTGAACTGGACTTCCGATAATAAAATAGGAAATACCTTTTTCTCATATTACTCTCTCGATACATAATCTAATGTTTTGAAAACAAAATTCCTTATATCGAATTCAAAGTGCCATGCTATTATTACTTAATATTCATTTTTCATATGGCGAAGGCATAGTCTTCTTTTTTCTCTCAAATAAAAGCCTCATTGGCGCCAAGCGTGAGGGAATGCTATACGTTTGGTAATCTCTCCTCCGACCAGGATAAAAGATCCCATTGAAGCGGCTGCTCCCATGCATATTGTATGTATATCTGGTTTCACAAATTGCATAGTATCATAAAGAGCCACCCCCGGTATTACCCATCCGCCAGGAGAGTTTATAAACAAATACAGATCTTTGATCTCATCCTCGATACTGAGATATATGATAAGACCAATAAGTTGATTTGAGATCTCGCTATCAACCTCTTGACCTAAAAAAAGTAATCGTTCTCGATAAAGTCGGTTGATTAGGGTAAAATTGTATCCCTTCGGAACCGTACAGGCGCCTTTTGACGCATACGGTTCAAAAAAAAAAATCAATGTGTAGATTTCAATTCTTTTTATTTTTTCATAGCAAGTTCCTTCTAATTTATAAGAAAAGGAAGAAAAGGATTTCTTTTTTTTTACATTATAAGGAAAGGAAGACAAACTCTTGTTTAGTAAAAAAAAAGAAAGAATTCATTAAACTTATCCAATTAACTTCTCATTGATGGATAGTTTTATCGAGATTCAATCCAAATCACGATGTCATTTTCTTGTTCTTAAACGAGCCTCTTTAATCTTTTTAGGTTTATGCTCTACTCCGGGTAAAGATCCGCCCGATTTTGATTTGCACATATAGTACAAATGTTCCCATTACCACTTCTTTTTGTTATCCCTTCTTTTTTTTTTCAATTCACGCATTCCGTAAAATAGTTGACGGCTTCATGCATATTACTCGATTGATTAATTGATTAACATAAGAGTTTGAAATAACTTCTACTTACAAAAAAAAAGGATTAAAAAAAAAAAAAAAAAGAATCCTTTATGATATAAAATAGATATATTATCACTTGGTTTTTTTTTAACGGAGCCTGGATACTTCAATGTAGTAGTCCAACTAAGCCAACCATAAATTATTCTAATTGATAATAGTAATTAGAATCCCCCCCAAAAATGGATCTAATTGCACTTCACGCTCCAAATTTTTGATGATTGAATTAATCTTTCGTGGGCGAAACAGAGGATATCTCGATTGGGGAGAAAACGGGGAAATCCCATATGACCCAATATATCTGACAAGTCGCACTATATGTCAACCCAAGATGCATCTTCCTCTCCAGGACTTCGAAAAGGTACTTTTGGAACACCAATAGGCATTAAATGAAAGAAAAAAGAACTAAGTACTATATTTTACTTTGATGTGGAAACGTAACAAAGCCTTTTCTCTTTATAATATTGTACTTTATCCTAAAATCCTAATCATATTTGTTTTCATAAATTAGAAATTTTTATAAAGAAAGTCAGAAAAAATAAGGGAAAATTATTACGAATAGTGTCCTCTAATGATGAACAAGTATGGGCACATTCGCTCATATAAAATGGTCTTAACCTCCCCATTGCGTATTGGTACTTATCGAGTATAGAATAAATCTGCTTCTCTTTGTTCCTACGAACAAAATTGTTCCATTATTACCAACAGAATAGAACAAATATGAACCCTTGCGTTGAAATAATCCACTAAATAGGGGGTCCATAACATAGTCATAGTATATTCCAATGCAATAAAGTTACGTAGTGTGTTTTTCTTTCATAAAGGGGTATTTCCATGGGTTTGCCTTGGTATCGTGTTCATACCGTTGTATTGAATGATCCCGGACGGTTGCTTGCTGTTCATATAATGCATACGGCTTTGGTTGCTGGTTGGGCCGGTTCGATGGCCCTGTATGAATTAGCAGTTTTTGATCCTTCTGACCCTGTTCTTGATCCAATGTGGAGACAGGGTATGTTCGTTATACCCTTCATGACTCGTTTAGGAATAACCAATTCATGGGGCGGTTGGAGTATCACGGGGGGGACTATAACGAATCCGGGTATTTGGAGTTACGAAGGTGTGGCTGGAGCCCATATTGGGTTTTCTGGGTTGTGCTTTTTGGCAGCTATCTGGCATTGGGTGTATTGGGATCTAGAAATATTTACTGATGAACGTACAGGAAAACCTTCTTTGGATTTGCCCAAGATCTTTGGAATACATTTATTTCTTGCAGGTGTGGCTTGCTTCGGTTTTGGTGCATTTCATGTAACAGGCTTGTATGGTCCTGGTATATGGGTGTCCGATCCTTATGGGCTAACAGGAAAAGTACAATCTGTAAATCCATTGTGGGGTGTGGAGGGTTTTGATCCTTTTGTTCCGGGAGGAAT
>NW_027518806.1:17500-22500 GCF_043159265.1 Tasmannia lanceolata | reverse complement strand
GGACCTTTTGAGGCAATTATAGATCCTGGGGGGCAATTCTGATTGGTCAATAAAAATCGATTTCAACGCCATTTTTTTTTTATTTTTTGTTAGTTTAGCCAATTTATCATAAAAGGTAAAAGGGGGTAAAGGAACCATGTGTTGATTGTCCTCTAAATTTAAATTTTCTTCTTTGGTATGTAAAAAGGGAATCAATAAATCAATCAAATTCCGGGAGGCTTCATGAAGTGCTTCTTTAGGAGTTAAACTTCCATTTGTCCATATTTCGAGAAATAGTATCTCTTTGTTACCATTTTCATAAGAATGAATACTATGATTCGCATTTCGAACAGGCATGAATACAGGATCTATAGGATAACTTCCATCTTGAAAGGTATTTGGCGCTTTTATAAGATATCCGCGATTCTTCTCTATTTGTAATCCAATAACCAACTCAATGGGTTCCGTCAAACTAGCTATATGCTGTGTATTATCGACGATTTCTACATAAGGCGGTAATATTATATCTTGAGCAGTTACATATCCAGGGCCCCTGACACAAATAGACGCCTCACAAGTTCCATAGAGATTACTTCTCAATACGATTTCTTTCAAATTCATTAAAATTTCATGTACTGATTCTTGAATACCCATTATCGTAGAATATTCGTGTGATATTTTCTCAGATTTTGCGCGTGTGATACATGTTCCTTCGATTTCTCCAAGCAAAGCTCTTCGCATCGCAATGCCTATTGTGTCTGCTTGACCTTTCATAAGCGGAGACAGAATAAAGCGCCCATAAAAAAGACGCTTACTGTCTGCTGCTGATTCAACACACTTCCACTGTAGTGTCCGAGTAGATACTGTTATTTTCTCTCGAACCATAATAATATTATTTGATCAGATCGTTGAATCATTTATTTCTCTTGTTTCTCTTGCTATTGAAATACCTTCAATTTTTATTTCTACACACGTCTTTTTTTCGGGGGTCTACAGCCATTATGTGGCATAGGGGTTACATCCCGTACGAAAGTTAATAGTATACCACTTCTGCGAATAGCTCGTAATGCTGCGTCTCTTCCGAGACCGGGACCTTTAATCATGACTTCTGCTCGTTGCATACCTTGATCTACTACTGCACGAATAGCACTTGCCGCTGCGGTTTGAGCAGCAAATGGCGTCCCTCTTCTTGTACCTCGGAAGCCACAAGTACCGGCGGAGGACCAAGAAACCACTCGCCCCCGTACATCTGTAACAGTCACAATGGTATTATTGAAACTTGCTTGAATATGAATAACCCCCTTTGGTATTTTACGTGTACTCTTACGTGAACCAATACGTCCACGTGAACCCTTTTTCGGTATAGCTTTTGCCATATTTTATCATCTCATAAATTTGAGTCAGAGATATATGGATATATCCATTTCATGTCAAAACAGATCCCCCTTCTTATTTGTATAGCGGGTCTTTAACGAGTCTGATTATCCTTGTCTTTGTTTATGTCTTGGGTTGGAACAAATTACTATAATTCGTCCCCGACGACGGATTAGTCGACATTTTTCACAAATTTTACGAACAGAAGCTCTTATTTTCATATTTGCCACTCCTTACTTTAATTTTGAATCCACTTCTTCGAAGAAAAGAAGTTTCTTGAAATTTTCAATTTTGAATCGTATTCCTACGAACGAACTAGTGAAGTTAAAAAACACCTAATCTTTTGAATCTTTATTGCGGAGTCGATAAATTATACGACCTCTGCTTGAATCATAACGACTTACTTCAATTTTGACTCTATCTCCTGGCAGTATCCGTATAAAACTACGTCGGATCTTTCCTGAAACATAACCTAGAATCAGATCTTCATTATCTAAACGAACCCGGAACATACCGTTGGGAAGCGATTCAGTAATTAAACCTTCATGAATCCATTTTTGTTCTTTCATTCTAGGTAAAACCCCCTTGAAGTATCAACTTGTGGAGGAAGAACCTTATTAGACAAGTCACCTCTTCTCTTTTCTTTTTCACAAATAAGAAGTTTCATATTCAATTTGGATATTAGAAAGATTACCATATATAACACAAAATTTCTCCGCCTATTCTTTCTAGTCGAGCCTCTCGGTCTGTCATTATACCGCGAGAGGTAGAAAGAATTACAACCCCCATCCCACCTAAAATTCTAGGAATTCTTTGATAGTTAGAATAGATTCGTAGACCCGGCCGACTGATTCGTTTTAAATTTAAAAGATTTTGATAAGTCCTTTTCCTATTCCTTCTATGTCGTAGGGTTAAAACCAAAAAAGATTTGTTGTTTTCTCGATGTTTTCTCACGTTTTCGATAAAACCCTCTCGTAAAAGTATTTTAACAATACTTTGGCTGATATTAGTCGATGCTACTCGAACCACGCTTTTTCTATACATATCGGCATTTCGTATAGAGGTTATTATGTCAGCAATAGTATCACTACCCATGATTAATTAAAATTATTGGTGCCTCCAAATTTGGATATAATCAACATGTTTTTCTTTTTTTTTTTTTACGTATTTATTTATTTATGTACGTATTTGTTTATGAATATTAATTTTGAAAGGTATATACGTGAGACAAAATCTACTAAATTAATCTTAATCTATTTCTTTTAAATACCCTACTATAAGCATATCGCAGTCTCATTTTATAATACCTCGGGAGCTAATGAAACTATTTTAGTAAAATTGAACTGTCTCAATTCTCGCGCAATCGCACCAAAAACTCGAGTTCCTTTTGGATTTCCTTCTTGATCAATCACAACTGCAGCATTGTCATCATATCGTATTATCATACCGTTGTCACGTTTAAGTTCTTTACAAGTACGGACAATTACAGCTCTGACCACTTCTGATCTTTCTAGAGGCATGTTTGGAACTGCGTCTTTGATCACAGCAACAATAACATCACCAATATGAGCATATCGACGATTGCTAGCTCCTATGATTCGAATACACATCAATTTTCGAGCCCCGCTGTTATCTGCTACATTCAAATAGGTCTGAGGTTGAATCATATCATTTTTTTATCTGTTTTTTACAATACAAAGGTCGAAGAAAAAAAGAAATATTTTTTGTAAAAAAAAAAAAAAGAAACCTGCACCCGTGATTTTTAAGGCCTATTTCTTTTTTATCCCGAAATGATGAATTGAGCTCGTATAGGCATTTTGGACGCTGCTATTGAAATAGCCCTTCTGGCTATATTTTCTGTTACTCCACCCATTTCATAAAGGATTCGACCAGGTTTAACAACAGCTACCCAATATTCGGGAGAGCCTTTACCCGAACCCATACGTGTTTCTGCGGGTCTTACTGTAACCGGTTTATCCGGAAATATACGGACCCATATTTTTCCACCGCGACGTGCATTTCGTGTCATTGCTCGTCGACCTGCTTCTATTTGTCTAGATGTGATCCAAGCGGGTTCAAGTGCCTGAAGAGCGTATTTACCAAAACAAATAGTATTACCTCGAGAGGATATTCCCTTCATTCTTCCTCTATGTTGTTTACGGAATCTGGTTCTTTTGGGGTTATAGTTGATGGTTTTTTTTGAATTCCATCTCTACTACAGAACCGGACGTGAGAATTTCTTCTCATCCAGCTCCTCGCGAATAAAATCAATTCAAATTAAAGATTTTGAATTCAATTCAGATATAATATAATTTGAAGTAAGATATACATGTATTTAAGTAAGTAATATATTGAATCATGGATTTCATTTAATCTAGATCAAATCTATCTATTATATATATATAACTATTATATATAAATTTGTATATCTTGTTTGTATTTGTATAGATAACTAATAACTAAATATATAAAATAACTCTTTTTTCTTATATTTATCTATTTTAGAATGTTAAAACGAATCTTTCTTTTGTTTTATTCTTTATCCTATTGGATTGACCCAAATTAAGCAATCCAAGAAAATAAAGTTTTCGCGGGCGAATATTTACTCTTTCCATTTCTATTTCAGTTCTATCATTAGTTCATAACTTTTCCGAATAGATGAATTGGTCTCTGGGCGGTTCCGCCATCCCGATCAATGAATCATTCGAATGAATTTTCACTAGAATCTTTTGAATTCACAGGTTCCATCGTTCCCATCGCTTCTTACTTAATGGTTAGGTCTGAATTATACAATGGAGCTATTAGTTCTTGAGTCAATATTCTTAGTCTTTATTGGCTCGAAGCTCTTTATTTTTTGTTCGATGAGCAGATCCATTTAATGAGGAATCCATATTGATGCTTTATTACACAGAATTTTTCTGAGATGATCATAGACCTTACATATTGGAATTATATATCATTAATATACTTTTTCTTTCTTTCTCTCATCCTTCCTTTTATCCATATCCTTTCTTTTTTATTTCGATTGACAACTTATAAGCAGAATTTTTTAATAAAAAAAGATTTCAGTTGCTACAACAATATGAACAATATATCATATCTTGACTGGTTCTTTGGATCCAGATAATACGAAGTGATGAGTTGGTTATTACTTCTATAGTTATTTATATTATTATATTATTATGGGGCTTATTTTTATACTAACCCTAAAAAAACCAACGAGTCACACACTAAGCATAGCAATTTTATCAAAAGATTAATTTAATTTTTATTAAACCCTATAGAATTATAATTGTTCATTTTTTTTTATTGAACAGAAAAGAAAAATAAGAAATTCATTTCTTATTTTTTGTTCCATCGCTGGATAGAATGCAAAAGTAAATTAAGGTTTATTATTCCGCGTCTATAAATATCCAAATTTTTATGCCTAATACCCCATAGATTGTTCGAACTGTATAGGAACAATAATCAATTTTAGCTCGAATGGTTTGTAGTGGAACCCTACCTTCTCTGATCCATTCAACACGCGCAATTTCTTTTCCGTCGATACGTCCTGCAATTTGCACTTGAATTCCCTTTGTATCCGCTTGTTCAGTTAATTCTATAGCCTTTTTCATTGCTTTGCGAAAGGAAACTCTATTTTTTAA
>NW_027518806.1:7500-10000 GCF_043159265.1 Tasmannia lanceolata | reverse complement strand
TTATGGGGTCAAATCAATACGCTCTAAGAAGAAATATTTGAATATAAATCTCATCGATATCATCGATCTCATAAGTATCATACCAAATCCCATCAATCGAATCACTTTTTCGAGAAATACGAGACATCTAAGTCATACAAGTAAAGAGATCTATTCATTGATAAGAAAAAGAAAAAACGTGAACGGGGACTGGATTGATGATAAAATAGAATCCTGGGTTGCAAACAGTGATTCGATTGATGATGAAAAAAGAGAATTCTTGGTTCAGTTCTCCACCTTAACGACAGAAAAAAGGATTGATCAAATTTTATTGAGTCTGACTCATAGTGATCATTTATCAAAGAATGACTCTGGTTATAAAATGATTGAACAACCTGGAGCAATTTACTTACGATACTTAGTTGACATTCATAAAAAGTCTCTAATGAATTATGAGTTCAATACATCCTCTTTAGCAGAAAGACGGATATTCCTTGCTCATTATCAGACAATCACTTATTCACAAACTTCGTGTGGGGCTAATAGTTTTCATTTCCCATCTCATGGAAAACCCTTTTCGCTCCGCTTAGCCTTATCCCTCTCTAGGGGTATTTTAGTGATAGGTTCTATAGGAACTGGACGATCTTATTTGGTCAAATACCTAGCGAAAAACTCCTATCTTCCTTTCATTACGGTATTTCTGAACAAGTTCCTGGATAACAAGTCTCAAGGTTTTGATGATATCGATATTGATGATATTGACGATATTGATGATATTGATGCTAATGACGATATTGATGCTAGTGACGATATCCTTGATATGGAGCTGGAACTAATAACTAGCATGAATGCGCTAACTATGGATATGATGCCTGAAGATGAAGACCGACTTTATATAGCCCTTCAATTCGAATTAGCAAAAGCAATGTCTCCTTGCATAATATGGATTCCAAACATTCATGATCTGGATGTGAATGAGTCAAATTACTTCTCCCTAGGTCTATTAGTGAACCTTCTCTCCAGGGATTATGAAACTAGAAATATTCTTGTTATTGCTTCGACTCATATTCCCCAAAAAGTGGATCCCGCTCTAATAGCTCCGAATAAATTAAATACGTGCATTAAGATACGAAGGCTTCTTATTCCACAACAACGAAAGCACTTTTTCACTCTTTCATATACTAGGGGATTTCACTTGGAAAAGAAAATGTTCCATACTAATGGATTCGGGTCCATAACAATGGGTTCCAATGCACGAGATCTTGTAGCACTTACCAATGAGGCCCTATCGATTAGTATTACACAGAAGAAATCAATTATAGATACTAATACAATTAGATTCGCTCTTCATAGACAAATTTGGGATTTGCGATCCCAGGTAAGATCGGTCCAGGATCATGGGATCCTTTTCTATCAGATAGGAAGGGCTGTAGCACAAAATGTACTTTTAAGTAATTGCCCCATAGATCCTATATCTATCTATATGAAAAAGAAATCATGTAACGAAGTGGATTATTATTTGTACAATTGGTACTTCGAACTTGGAACGAGCATGAAGAAATTAACGATACTTCTTTATCTTTTGAGTTGTTCTGCCGGATCGGTCACTCAAGATCTTTGGTCTCTACCCGGACCCGATGAAAAAAATGGGATCACTCCTTATGGACTCGTTGAGAATGATTCTGGTCTAGTTCGTGGCCTATTAGAAGTGGAAGGCGCTCTGGTGGGATCCTCACGGGCATGCAGTCAGTTTGATAAGGATCGAGTGACATTGCTTCTTCGACCCGAACCAAGGAATCCCTTAGATATGATGCAAAATGGATCTTGTTCTATCCTTGATCAGAGATTTCTCTATGAAAAAGACGAATCGGAGTTTGAAGAGGGGGAAGGAGAAGGAGCCCTCGACCGGCAACAGATAGAGGAGGATTTATTCAATCACATAGTTTGGGCTCCTAGAATATGGCGCCCTTGGGGCTTTCTATTTGATTGTATCGAAAGACCCAATTCATTGGGATTTCCCTATTGGTCCAGGTCATTTCGGGGCAAGCGGATCATTTATGATCAAGAGGATGAGCTTCAAGAGAATGATTCGGAGTTCTTGCAGAGTGGAACCGTGCAGTACCAGACACGAGATAGATCTTCCAAAGAACAAGGCCTTTTTCGAATAAGCCAATTCATTTGGGACCCTGCAGATCCACTCTTTTTCCTATTCAAAGCTCAGCCCTTTGTCTCTGTGTTTTCACATCGAGAATTATTTGCAGATGAAGAGATGTCAAAGGGGCTTCTTACTCCCCAAACAAATCCTCCTACATCTCTATATAAACGCTGGTTTATCAAGAAGACGCAAGAAAAGCACTTCGAATTGTTGATTAATCGCCAGAGATGGCTTAGAACCAATCGTTCATTATCTAATGGATCTTTCCGTTCTAATACTCTATTCGAGAGTTATCAGTATTTATCAAATCTGTTCCTATCTAACGGAACACTATTGGATCAAATGACAAAGGCATTGTTGAGAAAA
>NW_027518805.1:222500-224746 GCF_043159265.1 Tasmannia lanceolata | reverse complement strand
CCTCGCATGCGAGCCTTGCACCCTAGCCATGCAAACTAGCCTTGCACGGTAGCCATGCACACAAGCCGTGCACATTAGCCATGCGCACAAGCCCCGCACACTAGCCTTGCGCACAACCCTTGCACACAAGCCATGCACTCGAGCAATGCACACAAGCCTTGCACTCAAGCAATGCACACAAGCCCTGGACACTAGCCTTGCACACGGGCCTGGCACACAAGCCTTGGGCACTAGCCTTGCGCACTAGCGTTCCACATGAGCCTTGCACACTAGCCTTGGACACTAGCCTTGCACACAGGCCTTGCACACTAGGCATGCTTGGGCGAGCTGATCCCGCATCAAGTCGACGGGTCTAGGCATTCTTGGGCGCAGATCCCGCATCGTCTCGTCGCGTCTGGGCGCAAACACGTCGCGTCTCGTTGCGTCTTCAGAAGTCGTCGCTAACAGCACCTTTGGTTGCCACTGGTGGTTAGGCTGGTTGGTTGCGCAAACCCTATAGGAGGGTGGCATGCTGGTGGGCGTTTTTGCCCGGATAGGCACTAGAATGTGCAGATTTTGGGCGTTTTTGCCTGGATAGGCTAAGGAATGGGCATGCTTTGGGCGTTTTTGCCCGGATAGGCACCGGAATGCTTGGCCTTGGCTTGTCCTAGCAAGGCATTGCTGGGTTGGGCTCCCTTGGCCTTTTGGGCGCCTTGGACGATGTCTTGCGAAGACCATGGGCACAAGGCCATGGCATATGGTGAGGAAAGGACCACGGTTGCCAAGGTTAGGCACCGGAATGCTTGGCCTTGGCTTGCCAAAGCAGGGCATTGCTGGGTTGGGCTCCCTTGGCCTTCCGGGCGCCTTGGACACTGTCTTGGGAAGACCATGGGCACAAGGCCATGGCATATGGTGGGGAATGGACCACGGTTGCCAAGGCTAGGCATATAGAGAGGAATTGCATTTTTGCCCGGATAGGCACCGGAATGCTTGGCCTTGGCTTGCCATAGCAGGGCATTGCTGGGTTGGGCTCCCTTGGCCTTCCGGGGGCCTTGGACGCTGTCTTGGGAAGACCATGGGCACAAGGCCATGGCATATAGTGAGGAATGGACCACGGTTGGCAAGGCTAGGCATATAGAGAGGAATGGACCACGGTTGCCAAGGTTGCGCAAGTTTTGGGCATTTTTTGCCCGGATATGCCCAAGTATGCCCCGATAGGCCCGTTACGCCCCGGTATGAACGCGTATGCCCGGATTGACTCGGTATGCCTTGGGATACATGCGTATGCCCCGATAGGCTTGGTACGCCCCGATATGCGCACGTGTGCCCCAGTAGGGCTCGGTATGCCCCGGTATGTACGCGTGTGCCCCGATAGGCCCGGTATGCCCCGATATGCACACGTGTGCCCCAATAGGGGTCGGTATGCCCCGGTAGGTACGCGTGTGCCCCGTAATGCACGTTTCGCAGATCTCCCCGCATGTCCCGCCCCTATATGTAATACTTACTTACTTACTTACTTTCTTTCTTGCTTGCTTGCTTGCTTGCAATGGTTGGGAGTGCCCGGCATGCCCCGCTGCAGAGACCAAGGGCGCAATGACTTGGCACCGCGGATGCCGGGACTCCGGCACTTCCCGTGGCACTGATGGTTGGTTCCAAAGACAAAAGGCCGTGCAAGGCCACCGCACCGCGGATGATTTTGCTCGTGCTGGCGCCGTTGTGTGGCCAAAGAACATGCGCGAATGCTCGTGTCGGAAGGGTTGGTGTCCTGGCCCCGCGGGTGTCACGAATGCTCGGTTGCGAAGACCATGGGACCAGAGCCATGGCACGTCGGATGATGGCTCCAGCTGGCGCCCCGGCACTTTCTGTGGCATTGATGCTCGGTTTCAAAGACAAACGTGCGCAGGGCCAGGGGACCGCGGATGACTGCTCGTGCTGGCCCCGTTGGGCGGCATTGATGGTCGGTTGCAAAGAAAATGCGCGATTGCTCGTGTCGGGGCCTGGCAAGCCAAGGCCAAGCGAGCCATGGCAACGCGGATGATGGCTCCAGCTGGCGCCCCGGCACTTTCTGTGGCATTGATGCTCGGTTTCGAAGACAAACGTGCGCAGGGCCAGGGGACCGCGGAGGACTGCTCGTGCTGGCCCCGTTGGGCGGCATTGATGGTGTGTTGCAGAGAGCATGTGCGATTGCAAGTGTCGGCCGGGTTTGGGTTCCCTTGGGCTTTCGGGTGCCTTGGACGCTGTCTTGCGAAGACCATGGGCACAAGGCC
>NW_027518805.1:210000-212500 GCF_043159265.1 Tasmannia lanceolata | reverse complement strand
TAGGCATATAGAGAGGAATGGACCACGGTTGCCAAGGTTGCGCAAGTTTTGGGCATTTTTTGCCCGGATATGCCCAAGTATGCCCCGATAGGCCCGTTACGCCCCGGTATGAACGCGTATGCCCGGATAGACTCGGTATGCCTTGGGATACATGCGTATGCCCCGATAGGCTTGGTACGCCCCGATATGCGCACGTGTGCCCCAGTAGGGCACGGTATGCCCCGGTATGTACGCGTGTGCCCCGATAGGCCCGGTATGCCCTGATAGGCCCGGTATGCCCCGATATGCACACGTGTGCCCCAATAGGGGTCGGTATGCCCCGGTAGGTACGCGTGTGCCCCGTAATGCACGTTTCGCAGATCTCCCCGCATGTCCCGCCCCTATATGTAATACTTACTTACTTACTTACTTTCTTTCTTGCTTGCTTGCTTGCTTGCAATGGTTGGGAGTGCCCGGCATGCCCCGCTGCAGAGACCAAGGGCGCAATGACTTGGCACCGCGGATGCCGGGACTCCGGCACTTCCCGTGGCACTGATGGTTGGTTCCAAAGACAAAAGGCCGTGCAAGGCCACCGCACCGCGGATGATTTTGCTCGTGCTGGCGCCGTTGTGTGGCCAAAGAACATGCGCGAATGCTCGTGTCGGAAGGGTTGGTGTCCTGGCCCCGCGGGTGTCACGAATGCTCGGTTGCGAAGACCATGGGACCAGAGCCATGGCACGTCGGATGATGGCTCCAGCTGGCGCCCCGGCACTTTCTGTGGCATTGATGCTCGGTTTCAAAGACAAACGTGCGCAGTGCCAGGGGACCGCGGATGACTGCTCGTGCTGGCCCCGTTGGGCGGCATTGATGGTCGGTTGCAAAGAAAATGCGCGATTGCTCGTGTCGGGGCCCGGCAAGCCAAGGCCAAGCGAGCCATGGCACGTCGGATGATGGCTCCAGCTGGCGCCCCGGCACTTTCTGTGGCATTGATGCTCGGTTTCAAAGACAAACGTGCGCAGGGCCAGGGGACCGCGGATGACTGCTCGTGCTGGCCCCGTTGGGCGGCATTGATGGTCGGTTGCAAAGAAAATGCGCGATTGCTCGTGTCGGGGCCTGGCAAGCCAAGGCCAAGCGAGCCATGGCAACGCGGATGATGGCTCGCTAGTGCTGGCGCCGTGCACAGTGGCCTCGCACACTCGCCCTGCACGCTTCCCTTGCACGCAGCCTTGCACACTAGCCTCGCATGCGAGCCTTGCACCCTAGCCATGCAAACTAGCCTTGCACGGTAGCCATGCACACAAGCCGTGCACATTAGCCATGCGCACAAGCCCCGCACACTAGCCTTGCGCACAACCCTTGCACACAAGCCATGCACTCGAGCAATGCACACAAGCCTTGCACTCAAGCAATGCACACAAGCCCTGGACACTAGCCTTGCACACGGGCCTGGCACACAAGCCTTGGGCACTAGCCTTGCGCACTAGCGTTCCACATGAGCCTTGCACACTAGCCTTGGACACTAGCCTTGCACACAGGCCTTGCACACTAGGCATGCTTGGGCGAGCTGATCCCGCATCAAGTCGACGGGTCTAGGCATTCTTGGGCGCAGATCCCGCATCGTCTCGTCGCGTCTGGGCGCAAACACGTCGCGTCTCGTTGCGTCTTCAGAAGTCGTCGCTAACAGCACCTTTGGTTGCCACTGGTGGTTAGGCTGGTTGGTTGCGCAAACCCTATAGGAGGGTGGCATGCTGGTGGGCGTTTTTGCCCGGATAGGCACTAGAATGTGCAGATTTTGGGCGTTTTTGCCTGGATAGGCTAAGGAATGGGCATGCTTTGGGCGTTTTTGCCCGGATAGGCACCGGAATGCTTGGCCTTGGCTTGTCCTAGCAAGGCATTGCTGGGTTGGGCTCCCTTGGCCTTTTGGGCGCCTTGGACGATGTCTTGCGAAGACCATGGGCACAAGGCCATGGCATATGGTGAGGAAAGGACCACGGTTGCCAAGGTTAGGCACCGGAATGCTTGGCCTTGGCTTGCCAAAGCAGGGCATTGCTGGGTTGGGCTCCCTTGGCCTTCCGGGCGCCTTGGACACTGTCTTGGGAAGACCATGGGCACAAGGCCATGGCATATGGTGGGGAATGGACCACGGTTGCCAAGGCTAGGCATATAGAGAGGAATTGCATTTTTGCCCGGATAGGCACCGGAATGCTTGGCCTTGGCTTGCCATAGCAGGGCATTGCTGGGTTGGGCTCCCTTGGCCTTCCGGGGGCCTTGGACGCTGTCTTGGGAAGACCATGGGCACAAGGCCATGGCATATAGTGAGGAATGGACCACGGTTGGCAAGGCTAGGCATATAGAGAGGAATGGACCACGGTTGCCAAGGTTGCGCAAGTTTTGGGCATTTTTTGCCCGGATATGCCCAAGTATGCCCCGATAGGCCCGTTACGCCCCGGTATGAACGCGTATGCCCGGATTGACTCGGTATGCCTTGGGATACATGCGTATGCCCCGATAGGCTTGGTAC
>NW_027518805.1:202500-205000 GCF_043159265.1 Tasmannia lanceolata | reverse complement strand
GCATGCTGGTGGGCGTTTTTGCCCGGATAGGCACTAGAATGTGCAGATTTTGGGCGTTTTGCCTGGATAGGCTAAGGAATGGGCATGCTTTGGGCGTTTTTGCCCGGATAGGCACCGGAATGCTTGGCCTTGGCTTGTCCTAGCAAGGCATTGCTGGGTTGGGCTCCCTTGGCCTTTTGGGCGCCTTGGACGATGTCTTGCGAAGACCATGGGCACAAGGCCATGGCATATGGTGAGGAAAGGACCACGGTTGCCAAGGTTAGGCACCGGAATGCTTGGCCTTGGCTTGCCCTAGCAGGGCATTGCTGGGTTGGGCTCCCTTGGCCTTTTGGGCGCCTTGGACGATGTCTTGCGAAGACCATGGGCACAAGGCCATGGCATATGGTGAGGAAAGGACCACGGTTGCCAAGGTTAGGCACCGGAATGCTTGGCCTTGGCTTGCCAAAGCAGGGCATTGCTGGGTTGGGCTCCCTTGGCCTTCCGGGCGCCTTGGACACTGTCTTGGGAAGACCATGGGCACAAGGCCATGGCATATGGTGGGGAATGGACCACGGTTGCCAAGGCTAGGCATATAGAGAGGAATCGCATTTTTGCCCGGATAGGCACCGGAATGCTTGGCCTTGGCTTGCCATAGCAGGGCATTGCTGGGTTGGGCTCCCTTGGCCTTCCGGGGGCCTTGGACGCTGTCTTGGGAAGACCATGGGCACAAGGCCATGGCATATAGTGAGGAATGGACCACGGTTGGCAAGGCTAGGCATATAGAGAGGAATGGACCACGGTTGCCAAGGTTGCGCAAGTTTTGGGCATTTTTTGCCCGGATATGCCCAAGTATGCCCCGATAGGCCCGTTACGCCCCGGTATGAACGCGTATGCCCGGATAGACTCGGTATGCCTTGGGATACATGCGTATGCCCCGATAGGCTTGGTACGCCCCGATATGCGCACGTGTGCCCCAGTAGGGCTCGGTATGCCCCGGTATGTACGCGTGTGCCCCGATAGGCCCGGTATGCCCCGATATGCACACGTGTGCCCCAATAGGGGTCGGTATGCCCCGGTAGGTACGCGTGTGCCCCGTAATGCACGTTTCGCAGATCTCCCCGCATGTCCCGCCCCTATATGTAATACTTACTTACTTACTTACTTTCTTTCTTGCTTGCTTGCTTGCTTGCAATGGTTGGGAGTGCCCGGCATGCCCCGCTGCAGAGACCAAGGGCGCAATGACTTGGCACCGCGGATGCCGGGACTCCGGCACTTCCCGTGGCACTGATGGTTGGTTCCAAAGACAAAAGGCCGTGCAAGGCCACCGCACCGCGGATGATTTTGCTCGTGCTGGCGCCGTTGTGTGGCCAAAGAACATGCGCGAATGCTCGTGTCGGAAGGGTTGGTGTCCTGGCCCCGCGGGTGTCACGAATGCTCGGTTGCGAAGACCATGGGACCAGAGCCATGGCACGTCGGATGATGGCTCCAGCTGGCGCCCCGGCACTTTCTGTGGCATTGATGCTCGGTTTCAAAGACAAACGTGCGCAGGGCCAGGGGACCGCGGATGACTGCTCGTGCTGGCCCCGTTGGGCGGCATTGATGGTCGGTTGCAAAGAAAATGCGCGATTGCTCGTGTCGGGGCCTGGCAAGCCAAGGCCAAGCGAGCCATGGCAACGCGGATGATGGCTCCAGCTGGCGCCCCGGCACTTTCTGTGGCATTGATGCTCGGTTTCGAAGACAAACGTGCGCAGGGCCAGGGGACCGCGGAGGACTGCTCGTGCTGGCCCCGTTGGGCGGCATTGATGGTGTGTTGCAGAGAGCATGTGCGATTGCAAGTGTCGGCCGGGTTTGGGTTCCCTTGGGCTTTCGGGTGCCTTGGACGCTGTCTTGCGAAGACCATGGGCACAAGGCCCCGTCCTGGCCCCTTGTTCGATTCGCTCTCGTCTTGCGCTTGCTTCCAAGGTCCTCCATGACCTTCCCCATGGCCTTGCTAGATCCCCCCCATGACGCATGACCTCTGTCCGTTGATTGGTTTTGAGTGCACACCATGCCCGGCTTGGCACCGTGTTGTCGCGTGAGTGGCATTTGGATCGTGCATGCTGGTGGGCTACCTGCCAATGCGCACAAGCCTTGCACACTAGCCTTGCGCACGAGCCTTGCACAAAAGCCTTGGACACAAGCCTTGCGCACAAGCCATGCGCACAAGCCTTGGACGCTAGCCTTGCACACAAGCCATGCATACAAGCCTTGCTCACAAGCCTTGGGCACTGGCCCATCGCAGTAGCCTTGCACACAAGCCTTGCGCACTAGCTTTGGGCACGAGCCTTGCGCACTTGCCTTGGGCACTAGCCTTGCACACAACCCTTGGGAACTAGCCTTGCGCACCAGCCTTGCCCACAAGCCTTGCACACCAGCCTTGCACACTAGCCTTGCATACAAGCCTTGCACACTAGCCTTGCACACAGGCCATGCTCACTAGCCTTGGGCACTAGCCTTGCACACAGACCTTGGGCACTAGCCT
>NW_027518805.1:187500-192500 GCF_043159265.1 Tasmannia lanceolata | reverse complement strand
GTGGCCAAAGAACATGCGCGAATGCTCGTGTCGGAAGGGTTGGTGTCCTGGCCCCGCGGGTGTCACGAATGCTCGGTTGCGAAGACCATGGGACCAGAGCCATGGCACGTCGGATGATGGCTCCAGCTGGCGCCCCGGCACTTTCTGTGGCATTGATGCTCGGTTTCAAAGACAAACGTGCGCAGTGCCAGGGGACCGCGGATGACTGCTCGTGCTGGCCCCGTTGGGCGGCATTGATGGTCGGTTGCAAAGAAAATGCGCGATTGCTCGTGTCGGGGCCCGGCAAGCCAAGGCCAAGCGAGCCATGGCACGTCGGATGATGGCTCCAGCTGGCGCCCCGGCACTTTCTGTGGCATTGATGCTCGGTTTCAAAGACAAACGTGCGCAGGGCCAGGGGACCGCGAATGACTGCTCGTGCTGGCCCCGTTGGGCGGCATTGATGGTCGGTTGCAAAGAAAATGCGCGATTGCTCGTGTCGGGGCCTGGCAAGCCAAGGCCAAGCGAGCCATGGCAACGCGGATGATGGCTCGCTAGTGCTGGCGCCGTGCACAGTGGCCTCGCACACTCGCCCTGCACGCTTCCCTTGCACGCAGCCTTGCACACTAGCCTCGCATGCGAGCCTTGCACCCTAGCCATGCAAACTAGCCTTGCACGGTAGCCATGCACACAAGCCGTGCACATTAGCCATGCGCACAAGCCCCGCACACTAGCCTTGCGCACAACCCTTGCACACAAGCCATGCACTCGAGCAATGCACACAAGCCTTGCACTCAAGCAATGCACACAAGCCCTGGACACTAGCCTTGCACACGGGCCTGGCACACAAGCCTTGGGCACTAGCCTTGCGCACTAGCGTTCCACATGAGCCTTGCACACTAGCCTTGGACACTAGCCTTGCACACAGGCCTTGCACACTAGGCATGCTTGGGCGAGCTGATCCCGCATCATTCTTGGGCGCAGATCCCGCATCGTCTCGTCGCGTCTGGGCGCAAACACGTCGCGTCTCGTTGCGTCTTCAGAAGTCGTCGCTAACAGCACCTTTGGTTGCCACTGGTGGTTAGGCTGGTTGGTTGCGCAAACCCTATAGGAGGGTGGCATGCTGGTGGGCGTTTTTGCCCGGATAGGCACTAGAATGTGCAGATTTTGGGCGTTTTTGCCTGGATAGGCTAAGGAATGGGCATGCTTTGGGCGTTTTTGCCCGGATAGGCACCGGAATGCTTGGCCTTGGCTTGTCCTAGCAAGGCATTGCTGGGTTGGGCTCCCTTGGCCTTTTGGGCGCCTTGGACGATGTCTTGCGAAGACCATGGGCACAAGGCCATGGCATATGGTGAGGAAAGGACCACGGTTGCCAAGGTTAGGCACCGGAATGCTTGGCCTTGGCTTGCCAAAGCAGGGCATTGCTGGGTTGGGCTCCCTTGGCCTTCCGGGCGCCTTGGACACTGTCTTGGGAAGACCATGGGCACAAGGCCATGGCATATGGTGGGGAATGGACCACGGTTGCCAAGGCTAGGCATATAGAGAGGAATTGCATTTTTGCCCGGATAGGCACCGGAATGCTTGGCCTTGGCTTGCCATAGCAGGGCATTGCTGGGTTGGGCTCCCTTGGCCTTCCGGGGGCCTTGGACGCTGTCTTGGGAAGACCATGGGCACAAGGCCATGGCATATAGTGAGGAATGGACCACGGTTGGCAAGGCTAGGCATATAGAGAGGAATGGACCACGGTTGCCAAGGTTGCGCAAGTTTTGGGCATTTTTTGCCCGGATATGCCCAAGTATGCCCCGATAGGCCCGTTACGCCCCGGTATGAACGCGTATGCCCGGATTGACTCGGTATGCCTTGGGATACATGCGTATGCCCCGATAGGCTTGGTACGCCCCGATATGCGCACGTGTGCCCCAGTAGGGCTCGGTATGCCCCGGTATGTACGCGTGTGCCCCGATAGGCCCGGTATGCCCCGATATGCACACGTGTGCCCCAATAGGGGTCGGTATGCCCCGGTAGGTACGCGTGTGCCCCGTAATGCACGTTTCGCAGATCTCCCCGCATGTCCCGCCCCTATATGTAATACTTACTTACTTACTTACTTTCTTTCTTGCTTGCTTGCTTGCTTGCAATGGTTGGGAGTGCCCGGCATGCCCCGCTGCAGAGACCAAGGGCGCAATGACTTGGCACCGCGGATGCCGGGACTCCGGCACTTCCCGTGGCACTGATGGTTGGTTCCAAAGACAAAAGGCCGTGCAAGGCCACCGCACCGCGGATGATTTTGCTCGTGCTGGCGCCGTTGTGTGGCCAAAGAACATGCGCGAATGCTCGTGTCGGAAGGGTTGGTGTCCTGGCCCCGCGGGTGTCACGAATGCTCGGTTGCGAAGACCATGGGACCAGAGCCATGGCACGTCGGATGATGGCTCCAGCTGGCGCCCCGGCACTTTCTGTGGCATTGATGCTCGGTTTCAAAGACAAACGTGCGCAGTGCCAGGGGACCGCGGATGACTGCTCGTGCTGGCCCCGTTGGGCGGCATTGATGGTCGGTTGCAAAGAAAATGCGCGATTGCTCGTGTCGGGGCCCGGCAAGCCAAGGCCAAGCGAGCCATGGCACGTCGGATGATGGCTCCAGCTGGCGCCCCGGCACTTTCTGTGGCATTGATGCTCGGTTTCAAAGACAAACGTGCGCAGGGCCAGGGGACCGCGGATGACTGCTCGTGCTGGCCCCGTTGGGCGGCATTGATGGTCGGTTGCAAAGAAAATGCGCGATTGCTCGTGTCGGGGCCTGGCAAGCCAAGGCCAAGCGAGCCATGGCAACGCGGATGATGGCTCGCTAGTGCTGGCGCCGTGCACAGTGGCCTCGCACACTCGCCCTGCACGCTTCCCTTGCACGCAGCCTTGCACACTAGCCTCGCATGCGAGCCTTGCACCCTAGCCATGCAAACTAGCCTTGCACGGTAGCCATGCACACAAGCCGTGCACATTAGCCATGCGCACAAGCCCCGCACACTAGCCTTGCGCACAACCCTTGCACACAAGCCATGCACTCGAGCAATGCACACAAGCCTTGCACTCAAGCAATGCACACAAGCCCTGGACACTAGCCTTGCACACGGGCCTGGCACACAAGCCTTGGGCACTAGCCTTGCGCACTAGCGTTCCACATGAGCCTTGCACACTAGCCTTGGACACTAGCCTTGCACACAGGCCTTGCACACTAGGCATGCTTGGGCGAGCTGATCCCGCATCAAGTCGACGGGTCTAGGCATTCTTGGGCGCAGATCCCGCATCGTCTCGTCGCGTCTGGGCGCCAACACGTCGCGTCTCGTTGCGTCTTCAGAAGTCGTCGCTAACAGCACCTTTGGTTGCCACTGGTGGTTAGGCTGGTTGGTTGCGCAAACCCTATAGGAGGGTGGCATGCTGGTGGGCGTTTTTGCCCGGATAGGCACTAGAATGTGCAGATTTTGGGCGTTTTTGCCTGGATAGGCTAAGGAATGGGCATGCTTTGGGCGTTTTTGCCCGGATAGGCACCGGAATGCTTGGCCTTGGCTTGTCCTAGCAAGGCATTGCTGGGTTGGGCTCCCTTGGCCTTTTGGGCGCCTTGGACGATGTCTTGCGAAGACCATGGGCACAAGGCCATGGCATATGGTGAGGAAAGGACCACGGTTGCCAAGGTTAGGCACCGGAATGCTTGGCCTTGGCTTGCCAAAGCAGGGCATTGCTGGGTTGGGCTCCCTTGGCCTTCCGGGCGCCTTGGACACTGTCTTGGGAAGACCATGGGCACAAGGCCATGGCATATGGTGGGGAATGGACCACGGTTGCCAAGGCTAGGCATATAGAGAGGAATTGCATTTTTGCCCGGATAGGCACCGGAATGCTTGGCCTTGGCTTGCCATAGCAGGGCATTGCTGGGTTGGGCTCCCTTGGCCTTCCGGGGGCCTTGGACGCTGTCTTGGGAAGACCATGGGCACAAGGCCATGGCATATAGTGAGGAATGGACCACGGTTGGCAAGGCTAGGCATATAGAGAGGAATGGACCACGGTTGCCAAGGTTGCGCAAGTTTTGGGCATTTTTTGCCCGGATATGCCCAAGTATGCCCCGATAGGCCCGTTACGCCCCGGTATGAACGCGTATGCCCGGATTGACTCGGTATGCCTTGGGATACATGCGTATGCCCCGATAGGCTTGGTACGCCCCGATATGCGCACGTGTGCCCCAGTAGGGCTCGGTATGCCCCGGTATGTACGCGTGTGCCCCGATAGGCCCGGTATGCCCCGATATGCACACGTGTGCCCCAATAGGGGTCGGTATGCCCCGGTAGGTACGCGTGTGCCCCGTAATGCACGTTTCGCAGATCTCCCCGCATGTCCCGCCCCTATATGTAATACTTACTTACTTACTTACTTTCTTTCTTGCTTGCTTGCTTGCTTGCAATGGTTGGGAGTGCCCGGCATGCCCCGCTGCAGAGACCAAGGGCGCAATGACTTGGCACCGCGGATGCCGGGACTCCGGCACTTCCCGTGGCACTGATGGTTGGTTCCAAAGACAAAAGGCCGTGCAAGGCCACCGCACCGCGGATGATTTTGCTCGTGCTGGCGCCGTTGTGTGGCCAAAGAACATGCGCGAATGCTCGTGTCGGAAGGGTTGGTGTCCTGGCCCCGCGGGTGTCACGAATGCTCGGTTGCGAAGACCATGGGACCAGAGCCATGGCACGTCGGATGATGGCTCCAGCTG
This sequence comes from Tasmannia lanceolata, assembly GCF_043159265.1. Lineage (NCBI taxonomy): Eukaryota > Viridiplantae > Streptophyta > Magnoliopsida > Canellales > Winteraceae > Tasmannia > Tasmannia lanceolata. The sequence goes on along the minus strand of NW_027518805.1, from coordinate 187,783 downwards.
GCGCCCCGGCACTTTCTGTGGCATTGATGCTCGGTTTCAAAGACAAACGTGCGCAGGGCCAGGGGACCGCGGATGACTGCTCGTGCTGGCCCCGTTGGGCGGCATTGATGGTCGGTTGCAAAGAAAATGCGCGATTGCTCGTGTCGGGGCCTGGCAAGCCAAGGCCAAGCGAGCCATGGCAACGCGGATGATGGCTCCAGCTGGCGCCCCGGCACTTTCTGTGGCATTGATGCTCGGTTTCGAAGACAAACGTGCGCAGGGCCAGGGGACCGCGGAGGACTGC
>NW_027518805.1:175000-177500 GCF_043159265.1 Tasmannia lanceolata | reverse complement strand
GAATGCTTGGCCTTGGCTTGCCATAGCAGGGCATTGCTGGGTTGGGCTCCCTTGGCCTTCCGGGGGCCTTGGACGCTGTCTTGGGAAGACCATGGGCACAAGGCCATGGCATATAGTGAGGAATGGACCACGGTTGGCAAGGCTAGGCATATAGAGAGGAATGGACCACGGTTGCCAAGGTTGCGCAAGTTTTGGGCATTTTTTGCCCGGATATGCCCAAGTATGCCCCGATAGGCCCGTTACGCCCCGGTATGAACGCGTATGCCCGGATAGACTCGGTATGCCTTGGGATACATGCGTATGCCCCGATAGGCTTGGTACGCCCCGATATGCGCACGTGTGCCCCAGTAGGGCTCGGTATGCCCCGGTATGTACGCGTGTGCCCCGATAGGCCCAGTATGCCCCGATATGCACACGTGTGCCCCAATAGGGGTCGGTATGCCCCGGTAGGTACGCGTGTGCCCCGTAATGCACGTTTCGCAGATCTCCCCGCATGTCCCGCCCCTATATGTAATACTTACTTACTTACTTACTTTCTTTCTTGCTTGCTTGCTTGCTTGCAATGGTTGGGAGTGCCCGGCATGCCCCGCTGCAGAGACCAAGGGCGCAATGACTTGGCACCGCGGATGCCGGGACTCCGGCACTTCCCGTGGCACTGATGGTTGGTTCCAAAGACAAAAGGCCGTGCAAGGCCACCGCACCGCGGATGATTTTGCTCGTGCTGGCGCCGTTGTGTGGCCAAAGAACATGCGCGAATGCTCGTGTCGGAAGGGTTGGTGTCCTGGCCCCGCGGGTGTCACGAATGCTCGGTTGCGAAGACCATGGGACCAGAGCCATGGCACGTCGGATGATGGCTCCAGCTGGCGCCCCGGCACTTTCTGTGGCATTGATGCTCGGTTTCAAAGACAAACGTGCGCAGGGCCAGGGGACCGCGGATGACTGCTCGTGCTGGCCCCGTTGGGCGGCATTGATGGTCGGTTGCAAAGAAAATGCGCGATTGCTCGTGTCGGGGCCTGGCAAGCCAAGGCCAAGCGAGCCATGGCAACGCGGATGATGGCTCCAGCTGGCGCCCCGGCACTTTCTGTGGCATTGATGCTCGGTTTCGAAGACAAACGTGCGCAGGGCCAGGGGACCGCGGAGGACTGCTCGTGCTGGCCCCGTTGGGCGGCATTGATGGTGTGTTGCAGAGAGCATGTGCGATTGCAAGTGTCGGCCGGGTTTGGGTTCCCTTGGGCTTTCGGGTGCCTTGGACGCTGTCTTGCGAAGACCATGGGCACAAGGCCCCGTCCTGGCCCCTTGTTCGATTCGCTCTCGTCTTGCGCTTGCTTCCAAGGTCCTCCATGACCTTCCCCATGGCCTTGCTAGATCCCCCCCATGACGCATGACCTCTGTCCGTTGATTGGTTTTGAGTGCACACCATGCCCGGCTTGGCACCGTGTTGTCGCGTGAGTGGCATTTGGATCGTGCATGCTGGTGGGCTACCTGCCAATGCGCACAAGCCTTGCACACTAGCCTTTCGCACGAGCCTTGCACAAAAGCCTTGGACACAAGCCTTGCGCACAAGCCATGCGCACAAGCCTTGGACGCTAGCCTTGCACACAAGCCATGCATACAAGCCTTGCTCACAAGCCTTGGGCACTGGCCCATCGCAGTAGCCTTGCACACAAGCCTTGCGCACTAGCTTTGGGCACGAGCCTTGCGCACTTGCCTTGGGCACTAGCCTTGCACACAACCCTTGGGAACTAGCCTTGCGCACCAGCCTTGCCCACAAGCCTTGCACACCAGCCTTGCACACTAGCCTTGCATACAAGCCTTGCACACTAGCCTTGCACACAGGCCATGCTCACTAGCCTTGGGCACTAGCCTTGCACACAGACCTTGGGCACTAGCCTTGCGCACTAGCCTTGCCCACGAGCCTTGCACACTAGCCTTGCACGCAGGCCTTGCACGCTAGGCATGCTTGGGCCAGCAGCTCCCGCATCAAGTCGGCGGGTGTAGGCACGGTTGGGCGCAGATCCCGCATCGCCTCGTCGCGTCTGGGCGCAAACCCGTCGCGTCTCGTTGCGTCTTCAGAAGTCGTCGCTAACAGCACCTTTGGTTGCCACTGGTGGTTAGGCGGGTTGGTTGCGCAAACCCTATAGGAGGGTGGCATGCTGCGGGGCGCTGGAATGCGCAGGCTTAGGGCGTTTTTGCCCGGATAGGCACTGGAATGTGCTGGTTTTGGGCGTTTTTGCCTGGATAGGCTAAGGAATGGGCATGCTTTGGGCGTTTTCCCCGGATAGGCACTGGAATGGGCTGGTTTTGGGCGTTTTTGCCTGGATAGGCTAACGAATGGGGCATGCTTTGGGCGTTTTTGCCCGGGTAGGCACTGGAATGCCTGGCCTTGGCTGGGCATTGCTGGGTTGGGCTCCCTTGGCCTTTCAGGCGCCTTGGATGCTGTCTTGTGAAGACCATGGGCACAAGGCCATGGCATATAGTGGGGAATGGACCATGGTTGCCA
>NW_027518805.1:152500-155000 GCF_043159265.1 Tasmannia lanceolata | reverse complement strand
TAGGCCCGTTACGCCCCGGTATGAACGCGTATGCCCGGATAGACTCGGTATGCCTTGGGATACATGCGTATGCCCCGATAGGCTTGGTACGCCCCGATATGCGCACGTGTGCCCCAGTAGGGCTCGGTATGCCCCGGTATGTACGCGTGTGCCCCGATAGGCCCGGTATGCCCCGATATGCACACGTGTGCCCCAATAGGGGTCGGTATGCCCCGGTAGGTACGCGTGTGCCCCGTAATGCACGTTTCGCAGATCTCCCCGCATGTCCCGCCCCTATATGTAATACTTACTTACTTACTTACTTTCTTTCTTGCTTGCTTGCTTGCTTGCAATGGTTGGGAGTGCCCGGCATGCCCCGCTGCAGAGACCAAGGGCGCAATGACTTGGCACCGCGGATGCCGGGACTCCGGCACTTCCCGTGGCACTGATGGTTGGTTCCAAAGACAAAAGGCCGTGCAAGGCCACCGCACCGCGGATGATTTTGCTCGTGCTGGCGCCGTTGTGTGGCCAAAGAACATGCGTGAATGCTCGTGTCGGAAGGGTTGGTGTCCTGGCCCCGCGGGTGTCACGAATGCTCGGTTGCGAAGACCATGGGACCAGAGCCATGGCACGTCGGATGATGGCTCCAGCTGGCGCCCCGGCACTTTCTGTGGCATTGATGCTCGGTTTCAAAGACAAACGTGCGCAGGGCCAGGGGACCGCGGATGACTGCTCGTGCTGGCCCCGTTGGGCGGCATTGATGGTCGGTTGCAAAGAAAATGCGCGATTGCTCGTGTCGGGGCCCGGCAAGCCAAGGCCAAGCGAGCCATGGCACGTCGGATGATGGCTCCAGCTGGCGCCCCGGCACTTTCTGTGGCATTGATGCTCGGTTTCAAAGACAAACGTGCGCAGGGCCAGGGGACCGCGGATGACTGCTCGTGCTGGCCCCGTTGGGCGGCATTGATGGTCGGTTGCAAAGAAAATGCGCGATTGCTCGTGTCGGGGCCTGGCAAGCCAAGGCCAAGCGAGCCATGGCAACGCGGATGATGGCTCGCTAGTGCTGGCGCCGTGCACAGTGGCCTCGCACACTCGCCCTGCACGCTTCCCTTGCACGCAGCCTTGCACACTAGCCTCGCATGCGAGCCTTGCACCCTAGCCATGCAAACTAGCCTTGCACGGTAGCCATGCACACAAGCCGTGCACATTAGCCATGCGCACAAGCCCCGCACACTAGCCTTGCGCACAACCCTTGCACACAAGCCATGCACTCGAGCAATGCACACAAGCCTTGCACTCAAGCAATGCACACAAGCCCTGGACACTAGCCTTGCACACGGGCCTGGCACACAAGCCTTGGGCACTAGCCTTGCGCACTAGCGTTCCACATGAGCCTTGCACACTAGCCTTGGACACTAGCCTTGCACACAGGCCTTGCACACTAGGCATGCTTGGGCGAGCTGATCCCGCATCAAGTCGACGGGTCTAGGCATTCTTGGGCGCAGATCCCGCATCGTCTCGTCGCGTCTGGGCGCAAACACGTCGCGTCTCGTTGCGTCTTCAGAAGTCGTCGCTAACAGCACCTTTGGTTGCCACTGGTGGTTAGGCTGGTTGGTTGCGCAAACCCTATAGGAGGGTGGCATGCTGGTGGGCGTTTTTGCCCGGATAGGCACTAGAATGTGCAGATTTTGGGCGTTTTTGCCTGGATAGGCTAAGGAATGGGCATGCTTTGGGCGTTTTTGCCCGGATAGGCACCGGAATGCTTGGCCTTGGCTTGTCCTAGCAAGGCATTGCTGGGTTGGGCTCCCTTGGCCTTTTGGGCGCCTTGGACGATGTCTTGCGAAGACCATGGGCACAAGGCCATGGCATATGGTGAGGAAAGGACCACGGTTGCCAAGGTTAGGCACCGGAATGCTTGGCCTTGGCTTGCCAAAGCAGGGCATTGCTGGGTTGGGCTCCCTTGGCCTTCCGGGCGCCTTGGACACTGTCTTGGGAAGACCATGGGCACAAGGCCATGGCATATGGTGGGGAATGGACCACGGTTGCCAAGGCTAGGCATATAGAGAGGAATTGCATTTTTGCCCGGATAGGCACCGGAATGCTTGGCCTTGGCTTGCCATAGCAGGGCATTGCTGGGTTGGGCTCCCTTGGCCTTCCGGGGGCCTTGGACGCTGTCTTGGGAAGACCATGGGCACAAGGCCATGGCATATAGTGAGGAATGGACCACGGTTGGCAAGGCTAGGCATATAGAGAGGAATGGACCACGGTTGCCAAGGTTGCGCAAGTTTTGGGCATTTTTTGCCCGGATATGCCCAAGTATGCCCCGATAGGCCCGTTACGCCCCGGTATGAACGCGTATGCCCGGATTGACTCGGTATGCCTTGGGATACATGCGTATGCCCCGATAGGCTTGGTACGCCCCGATATGCGCACGTGTGCCCCAGTAGGGCTCGGTATGCCCCGGTATGTACGCGTGTGCCCCGATAGGCCCGGTATGCCCCGATATGCACACGTGTGCCCCAAT
>NW_027518805.1:140000-142500 GCF_043159265.1 Tasmannia lanceolata | reverse complement strand
CGTCGCTAACAGCACCTTTGGTTGCCACTGGTGGTTAGGCTGGTTGGTTGCGCAAACCCTATAGGAGGGTGGCATGCTGGTGGGCGTTTTTGCCCGGATAGGCACTAGAATGTGCAGATTTTGGGCGTTTTTGCCTGGATAGGCTAAGGAATGGGCATGCTTTGGGCGTTTTTGCCCGGATAGGCACCGGAATGCTTGGCCTTGGCTTGTCCTAGCAAGGCATTGCTGGGTTGGGCTCCCTTGGCCTTTTGGGCGCCTTGGACGATGTCTTGCGAAGACCATGGGCACAAGGCCATGGCATATGGTGAGGAAAGGACCACGGTTGCCAAGGTTAGGCACCGGAATGCTTGGCCTTGGCTTGCCCTAGCAGGGCATTGCTGGGTTGGGCTCCCTTGGCCTTTTGGGCGCCTTGGACGATGTCTTGCGAAGACCATGGGCACAAGGCCATGGCATATGGTGAGGAAAGGACCACGGTTGCCAAGGTTAGGCACCGGAATGCTTGGCCTTGGCTTGCCAAAGCAGGGCATTGCTGGGTTGGGCTCCCTTGGCCTTCCGGGCGCCTTGGACACTGTCTTGGGAAGACCATGGGCACAAGGCCATGGCATATGGTGGGGAATGGACCACGGTTGCCAAGGCTAGGCATATAGAGAGGAATCGCATTTTTGCCCGGATAGGCACCGGAATGCTTGGCCTTGGCTTGCCATAGCAGGGCATTGCTGGGTTGGGCTCCCTTGGCCTTCCGGGGGCCTTGGACGCTGTCTTGGGAAGACCATGGGCACAAGGCCATGGCATATAGTGAGGAATGGACCACGGTTGGCAAGGCTAGGCATATAGAGAGGAATGGACCACGGTTGCCAAGGTTGCGCAAGTTTTGGGCATTTTTTGCCCGGATATGCCCAAGTATGCCCCGATAGGCCCGTTACGCCCCGGTATGAACGCGTATGCCCGGATAGACTCGGTATGCCTTGGGATACATGCGTATGCCCCGATAGGCTTGGTACGCCCCGATATGCGCACGTGTGCCCCAGTAGGGCTCGGTATGCCCCGGTATGTACGCGTGTGCCCCGATAGGCCCGGTATGCCCCGATATGCACACGTGTGCCCCAATAGGGGTCGGTATGCCCCGGTAGGTACGCGTGTGCCCCGTAATGCACGTTTCGCAGATCTCCCCGCATGTCCCGCCCCTATATGTAATACTTACTTACTTACTTACTTTCTTTCTTGCTTGCTTGCTTGCTTGCAATGGTTGGGAGTGCCCGGCATGCCCCGCTGCAGAGACCAAGGGCGCAATGACTTGGCACCGCGGATGCCGGGACTCCGGCACTTCCCGTGGCACTGATGGTTGGTTCCAAAGACAAAAGGCCGTGCAAGGCCACCGCACCGCGGATGATTTTGCTCGTGCTGGCGCCGTTGTGTGGCCAAAGAACATGCGCGAATGCTCGTGTCGGAAGGGTTGGTGTCCTGGCCCCGCGGGTGTCACGAATGCTCGGTTGCGAAGACCATGGGACCAGAGCCATGGCACGTCGGATGATGGCTCCAGCTGGCGCCCCGGCACTTTCTGTGGCATTGATGCTCGGTTTCAAAGACAAACGAGCGCAGGGCCAGGGGACCGCGGATGACTGCTCGTGCTGGCCCCGTTGGGCGGCATTGATGGTCGGTTGCAAAGAAAATGCGCGATTGCTCGTGTCGGGGCCTGGCAAGCCAAGGCCAAGCGAGCCATGGCAACGCGGATGATGGCTCCAGCTGGCGCCCCGGCACTTTCTGTGGCATTGATGCTCGGTTTCGAAGACAAACGTGCGCAGGGCCAGGGGACCGCGGAGGACTGCTCGTGCTGGCCCCGTTGGGCGGCATTGATGGTGTGTTGCAGAGAGCATGTGCGATTGCAAGTGTCGGCCGGGTTTGGGTTCCCTTGGGCTTTCGGGTGCCTTGGACGCTGTCTTGCGAAGACCATGGGCACAAGGCCCCGTCCTGGCCCCTTGTTCGATTCGCTCTCGTCTTGCGCTTGCTTCCAAGGTCCTCCATGACCTTCCCCATGGCCTTGCTAGATCCCCCCCATGACGCATGACCTCTGTCCGTTGATTGGTTTTGAGTGCACACCATGCCCGGCTTGGCACCGTGTTGTCGCGTGAGTGGCATTTGGATCGTGCATGCTGGTGGGCTACCTGCCAATGCGCACAAGCCTTGCACACTAGCCTTGCGCACGAGCCTTGCACAAAAGCCTTGGACACAAGCCTTGCGCACAAGCCATGCGCACAAGCCTTGGACGCTAGCCTTGCACACAAGCCATGCATACAAGCCTTGCTCACAAGCCTTGGGCACTGGCCCATCGCAGTAGCCTTGCACACAAGCCTTGCGCACTAGCTTTGGGCACGAGCCTTGCGCACTTGCCTTGGGCACTAGCCTTGCACACAACCCTTGGGAACTAGCCTTGCGCACCAGCCTTGCCCACAAGCCTTGCACACCAGCCTTGCACACTAGCCTTGCATACAAGCCTTGCACA
>NW_027518805.1:117500-120000 GCF_043159265.1 Tasmannia lanceolata | reverse complement strand
GCCTTGGCTTGTCCTAGCAAGGCATTGCTGGGTTGGGCTCCCTTGGCCTTTTGGGCGCCTTGGACGATGTCTTGCGAAGACCATGGGCACAAGGCCATGGCATATGGTGAGGAAAGGACCACGGTTGCCAAGGTTAGGCACCGGAATGCTTGGCCTTGGCTTGCCCTAGCAGGGCATTGCTGGGTTGGGCTCCCTTGGCCTTTTGGGCGCCTTGGACGATGTCTTGCGAAGACCATGGGCACAAGGCCATGGCATATGGTGAGGAAAGGACCACGGTTGCCAAGGTTAGGCACCGGAATGCTTGGCCTTGGCTTGCCAAAGCAGGGCATTGCTGGGTTGGGCTCCCTTGGCCTTCCGGGCGCCTTGGACACTGTCTTGGGAAGACCATGGGCACAAGGCCATGGCATATGGTGGGGAATGGACCACGGTTGCCAAGGCTAGGCATATAGAGAGGAATCGCATTTTTGCCCGGATAGGCACCGGAATGCTTGGCCTTGGCTTGCCATAGCAGGGCATTGCTGGGTTGGGCTCCCTTGGCCTTCCGGGGGCCTTGGACGCTGTCTTGGGAAGACCATGGGCACAAGGCCATGGCATATAGTGAGGAATGGACCACGGTTGGCAAGGCTAGGCATATAGAGAGGAATGGACCACGGTTGCCAAGGTTGCGCAAGTTTTGGGCATTTTTTGCCCGGATATGCCCAAGTATGCCCCGATAGGCCCGTTACGCCCCGGTATGAACGCGTATGCCCGGATAGACTCGGTATGCCTTGGGATACATGCGTATGCCCCGATAGGCTTGGTACGCCCCGATATGCGCACGTGTGCCCCAGTAGGGCTCGGTATGCCCCGGTATGTACGCGTGTGCCCCGATAGGCCCAGTATGCCCCGATATGCACACGTGTGCCCCAATAGGGGTCGGTATGCCCCGGTAGGTACGCGTGTGCCCCGTAATGCACGTTTCGCAGATCTCCCCGCATGTCCCGCCCCTATATGTAATACTTACTTACTTACTTACTTTCTTTCTTGCTTGCTTGCTTGCTTGCAATGGTTGGGAGTGCCCGGCATGCCCCGCTGCAGAGACCAAGGGCGCAATGACTTGGCACCGCGGATGCCGGGACTCCGGCACTTCCCGTGGCACTGATGGTTGGTTCCAAAGACAAAAGGCCGTGCAAGGCCACCGCACCGCGGATGATTTTGCTCGTGCTGGCGCCGTTGTGTGGCCAAAGAACATGCGCGAATGCTCGTGTCGGAAGGGTTGGTGTCCTGGCCCCGCGGGTGTCACGAATGCTCGGTTGCGAAGACCATGGGACCAGAGCCATGGCACGTCGGATGATGGCTCCAGCTGGCGCCCCGGCACTTTCTGTGGCATTGATGCTCGGTTTCAAAGACAAACGTGCGCAGGGCCAGGGGACCGCGGATGACTGCTCGTGCTGGCCCCGTTGGGCGGCATTGATGGTCGGTTGCAAAGAAAATGCGCGATTGCTCGTGTCGGGGCCTGGCAAGCCAAGGCCAAGCGAGCCATGGCAACGCGGATGATGGCTCCAGCTGGCGCCCCGGCACTTTCTGTGGCATTGATGCTCGGTTTCGAAGACAAACGTGCGCAGGGCCAGGGGACCGCGGAGGACTGCTCGTGCTGGCCCCGTTGGGCGGCATTGATGGTGTGTTGCAGAGAGCATGTGCGATTGCAAGTGTCGGCCGGGTTTGGGTTCCCTTGGGCTTTCGGGTGCCTTGGACGCTGTCTTGCGAAGACCATGGGCACAAGGCCCCGTCCTGGCCCCTTGTTCGATTCGCTCTCGTCTTGCGCTTGCTTCCAAGGTCCTCCATGACCTTCCCCATGGCCTTGCTAGATCCCCCCCATGACGCATGACCTCTGTCCGTTGATTGGTTTTGAGTGCACACCATGCCCGGCTTGGCACCGTGTTGTCGCGTGAGTGGCATTTGGATCGTGCATGCTGGTGGGCTACCTGCCAATGCGCACAAGCCTTGCACACTAGCCTTGCGCACGAGCCTTGCACAAAAGCCTTGGACACAAGCCTTGCGCACAAGCCATGCGCACAAGCCTTGGACGCTAGCCTTGCACACAAGCCATGCATACAAGCCTTGCTCACAAGCCTTGGGCACTGGCCCATCGCAGTAGCCTTGCACACAAGCCTTGCGCACTAGCTTTGGGCACGAGCCTTGCGCACTTGCCTTGGGCACTAGCCTTGCACACAACCCTTGGGAACTAGCCTTGCGCACCAGCCTTGCCCACAAGCCTTGCACACCAGCCTTGCACACTAGCCTTGCATACAAGCCTTGCACACTAGCCTTGCACACAGGCCATGCTCACTAGCCTTGGGCACTAGCCTTGCACACAGACCTTGGGCACTAGCCTTGCGCACTAGCCTTGCCCACGAGCCTTGCACACTAGCCTTGCACGCAGGCCTTGCACGCTAGGCATGCTTGGGCCAGCAGCTCCCGCATCAAGTCGGCGGGTGTAGGCACGGTTGGGCGCAGATCC
>NW_027518805.1:105000-107500 GCF_043159265.1 Tasmannia lanceolata | reverse complement strand
AGCTGGCGCCCCGGCACTTTCTGTGGCATTGATGCTCGGTTTCAAAGACAAACGTGCGCAGTGCCAGGGGACCGCGGATGACTGCTCGTGCTGGCCCCGTTGGGCGGCATTGATGGTCGGTTGCAAAGAAAATGCGCGATTGCTCGTGTCGGGGCCCGGCAAGCCAAGGCCAAGCGAGCCATGGCACGTCGGATGATGGCTCCAGCTGGCGCCCCGGCACTTTCTGTGGCATTGATGCTCGGTTTCAAAGACAAACGTGCGCAGGGCCAGGGGACCGCGGATGACTGCTCGTGCTGGCCCCGTTGGGCGGCATTGATGGTCGGTTGCAAAGAAAATGCGCGATTGCTCGTGTCGGGGCCTGGCAAGCCAAGGCCAAGCGAGCCATGGCAACGCGGATGATGGCTCGCTAGTGCTGGCGCCGTGCACAGTGGCCTCGCACACTCGCCCTGCACGCTTCCCTTGCACGCAGCCTTGCACACTAGCCTCGCATGCGAGCCTTGCACCCTAGCCATGCAAACTAGCCTTGCACGGTAGCCATGCACACAAGCCGTGCACATTAGCCATGCGCACAAGCCCCGCACACTAGCCTTGCGCACAACCCTTGCACACAAGCCATGCACTCGAGCAATGCACACAAGCCTTGCACTCAAGCAATGCACACAAGCCCTGGACACTAGCCTTGCACACGGGCCTGGCACACAAGCCTTGGGCACTAGCCTTGCGCACTAGCGTTCCACATGAGCCTTGCACACTAGCCTTGGACACTAGCCTTGCACACAGGCCTTGCACACTAGGCATGCTTGGGCGAGCTGATCCCGCATCAAGTCGACGGGTCTAGGCATTCTTGGGCGCAGATCCCGCATCGTCTCGTCGCGTCTGGGCGCAAACACGTCGCGTCTCGTTGCGTCTTCAGAAGTCGTCGCTAACAGCACCTTTGGTTGCCACTGGTGGTTAGGCTGGTTGGTTGCGCAAACCCTATAGGAGGGTGGCATGCTGGTGGGCGTTTTTGCCCGGATAGGCACTAGAATGTGCAGATTTTGGGCGTTTTTGCCTGGATAGGCTAAGGAATGGGCATGCTTTGGGCGTTTTTGCCCGGATAGGCACCGGAATGCTTGGCCTTGGCTTGTCCTAGCAAGGCATTGCTGGGTTGGGCTCCCTTGGCCTTTTGGGCGCCTTGGACGATGTCTTGCGAAGACCATGGGCACAAGGCCATGGCATATGGTGAGGAAAGGACCACGGTTGCCAAGGTTAGGCACCGGAATGCTTGGCCTTGGCTTGCCAAAGCAGGGCATTGCTGGGTTGGGCTCCCTTGGCCTTCCGGGCGCCTTGGACACTGTCTTGGGAAGACCATGGGCACAAGGCCATGGCATATGGTGGGGAATGGACCACGGTTGCCAAGGCTAGGCATATAGAGAGGAATTGCATTTTTGCCCGGATAGGCACCGGAATGCTTGGCCTTGGCTTGCCATAGCAGGGCATTGCTGGGTTGGGCTCCCTTGGCCTTCCGGGGGCCTTGGACGCTGTCTTGGGAAGACCATGGGCACAAGGCCATGGCATATAGTGAGGAATGGACCACGGTTGGCAAGGCTAGGCATATAGAGAGGAATGGACCACGGTTGCCAAGGTTGCGCAAGTTTTGGGCATTTTTTGCCCGGATATGCCCAAGTATGCCCCGATAGGCCCGTTACGCCCCGGTATGAACGCGTATGCCCGGATTGACTCGGTATGCCTTGGGATACATGCGTATGCCCCGATAGGCTTGGTACGCCCCGATATGCGCACGTGTGCCCCAGTAGGGCTCGGTATGCCCCGGTATGTACGCGTGTGCCCCGATAGGCCCGGTATGCCCCGATATGCACACGTGTGCCCCAATAGGGGTCGGTATGCCCCGGTAGGTACGCGTGTGCCCCGTAATGCACGTTTCGCAGATCTCCCCGCATGTCCCGCCCCTATATGTAATACTTACTTACTTACTTTCTTTCTTGCTTGCTTGCTTGCTTGCAATGGTTGGGAGTGCCCGGCATGCCCCGCTGCAGAGACCAAGGGCGCAATGACTTGGCACCGCGGATGCCGGGACTCCGGCACTTCCCGTGGCACTGATGGTTGGTTCCAAAGACAAAAGGCCGTGCAAGGCCACCGCACCGCGGATGATTTTGCTCGTGCTGGCGCCGTTGTGTGGCCAAAGAACATGCGCGAATGCTCGTGTCGGAAGGGTTGGTGTCCTGGCCCCGCGGGTGTCACGAATGCTCGGTTGCGAAGACCATGGGACCAGAGCCATGGCACGTCGGATGATGGCTCCAGCTGGCGCCCCGGCACTTTCTGTGGCATTGATGCTCGGTTTCAAAGACAAACGTGCGCAGGGCCAGGGCACCGCGGATGACTGCTCGTGCTGGCCCCGTTGGGCGGCATTGATGGTCGGTTGCAAAGAAAATGCGCGATTGCTCGTGTCGGGGCCTGGCAAGCCAAGGCCAAGCGAGCCATGGCAACGCGGATGATGGCT
>NW_027518805.1:92500-95000 GCF_043159265.1 Tasmannia lanceolata | reverse complement strand
AGGCCATGGCATATGGTGGGGAATGGACCACGGTTGCCAAGGCTAGGCATATAGAGAGGAATCGCATTTTTGCCCGGATAGGCACCGGAATGCTTGGCCTTGGCTTGCCATAGCAGGGCATTGCTGGGTTGGGCTCCCTTGGCCTTCCGGGGGCCTTGGACGCTGTCTTGGGAAGACCATGGGCACAAGGCCATGGCATATAGTGAGGAATGGACCACGGTTGGCAAGGCTAGGCATATAGAGAGGAATGGACCACGGTTGCCAAGGTTGCGCAAGTTTTGGGCATTTTTTGCCCGGATATGCCCAAGTATGCCCCGATAGGCCCGTTACGCCCCGGTATGAACGCGTATGCCCGGATTGACTCGGTATGCCTTGGGATACATGCGTATGCCCCGATAGGCTTGGTACGCCCCGATATGCGCACGTGTGCCCCAGTAGGGCTCGGTATGCCCCGGTATGTACGCGTGTGCCCCGATAGGCCCGGTATGCCCCGATATGCACACGTGTGCCCCAATAGGGGTCGGTATGCCCCGGTAGGTACGCGTGTGCCCCGTAATGCACGTTTCGCAGATCTCCCCGCATGTCCCGCCCCTATATGTAATACTTACTTACTTACTTTCTTTCTTGCTTGCTTGCTTGCTTGCAATGGTTGGGAGTGCCCGGCATGCCCCGCTGCAGAGACCAAGGGCGCAATGACTTGGCACCGCGGATGCCGGGACTCCGGCACTTCCCGTGGCACTGATGGTTGGTTCCAAAGACAAAAGGCCGTGCAAGGCCACCGCACCGCGGATGATTTTGCTCGTGCTGGCGCCGTTGTGTGGCCAAAGAACATGCGCGAATGCTCGTGTCGGAAGGGTTGGTGTCCTGGCCCCGCGGGTGTCACGAATGCTCGGTTGCGAAGACCATGGGACCAGAGCCATGGCACGTCGGATGATGGCTCCAGCTGGCGCCCCGGCACTTTCTGTGGCATTGATGCTCGGTTTCAAAGACAAACGTGCGCAGGGCCAGGGGACCGCGGATGACTGCTCGTGCTGGCCCCGTTGGGCGGCATTGATGGTCGGTTGCAAAGAAAATGCGCGATTGCTCGTGTCGGGGCCTGGCAAGCCAAGGCCAAGCGAGCCATGGCAACGCGGATGATGGCTCCAGCTGGCGCCCCGGCACTTTCTGTGGCATTGATGCTCGGTTTCGAAGACAAACGTGCGCAGGGCCAGGGGACCGCGGAGGACTGCTCGTGCTGGCCCCGTTGGGCGGCATTGATGGTGTGTTGCAGAGAGCATGTGCGATTGCAAGTGTCGGCCGGGTTTGGGTTCCCTTGGGCTTTCGGGTGCCTTGGACGCTGTCTTGCGAAGACCATGGGCACAAGGCCCCGTCCTGGCCCCTTGTTCGATTCGCTCTCGTCTTGCGCTTGCTTCCAAGGTCCTCCATGACCTTCCCCATGGCCTTGCTAGATCCCCCCCATGACGCATGACCTCTGTCCGTTGATTGGTTTTGAGTGCACACCATGCCCGGCTTGGCACCGTGTTGTCGCGTGAGTGGCATTTGGATCGTGCATGCTGGTGGGCTACCTGCCAATGCGCACAAGCCTTGCACACTAGCCTTGCGCACGAGCCTTGCACAAAAGCCTTGGACACAAGCCTTGCGCACAAGCCATGCGCACAAGCCTTGGACGCTAGCCTTGCACACAAGCCATGCATACAAGCCTTGCTCACAAGCCTTGGGCACTGGCCCATCGCAGTAGCCTTGCACACAAGCCTTGCGCACTAGCTTTGGGCACGAGCCTTGCGCACTTGCCTTGGGCACTAGCCTTGCACACAACCCTTGGGAACTAGCCTTGCGCACCAGCCTTGCCCACAAGCCTTGCACACCAGCCTTGCACACTAGCCTTGCATACAAGCCTTGCACACTAGCCTTGCACACAGGCCATGCTCACTAGCCTTGGGCACTAGCCTTGCACACAGACCTTGGGCACTAGCCTTGCGCACTAGCCTTGCCCACGAGCCTTGCACACTAGCCTTGCACGCAGGCCTTGCACGCTAGGCATGCTTGGGCCAGCAGCTCCCGCATGAAGTCGGCGGGTGTAGGCACGGTTGGGCGCAGATCCCGCATCGCCTCGTCGCGTCTGGGCGCAAACCCGTCGCGTCTCGTTGCGTCTTCAGAAGTCGTCGCTAACAGCACCTTTGGTTGCCACTGGTGGTTAGGCGGGTTGGTTGCGCAAACCCTATAGGAGGGTGGCATGCTGCGGGGCGCTGGAATGCGCAGGCTTAGGGCGTTTTTGCCCGGATAGGCACTGGAATGTGCTGGTTTTGGGCGTTTTTGCCTGGATAGGCTAAGGAATGGGCATGCTTTGGGCGTTTTCCCCGGATAGGCACTGGAATGGGCTGGTTTTGGGCGTTTTTGCCTGGATAGGCTAACGAATGGGGCATGCTTTGGGCGTTTTTGCCCGGGTAGGCACTGGAATGCCTGGCCTTGGCTGGGCATTGCTGGGTTGGGCTCCCTTGGC
>NW_027518805.1:75000-82500 GCF_043159265.1 Tasmannia lanceolata | reverse complement strand
AATATTTGAGCAACGGAATAACCCGTGCGGCGCCCCAACATGCACGAATGCTAGGGCCAGCCTTCAATCCTGCAAGCCTTTAAAGGCCCTGCACGCCAACACCCCTTGATGCTTCAAATGTGCACACAAACTCTAAGCTGTTCAACAGGCTACTTGGCTCAGATCTTGACATGCGCTTCTTGATACCCACACTCATGATCAGCCTGCATCACGAGTACATCGAACATAAGGCCTTGGGGCCTAATGCAAAGTCCATCGAGTACGAGGCATGACGATGCCACGCACCAATCCGCCAAGCACTAGGGCTTGGTCATCCAAGGAGCAAGATGCCCCATGGACTGATCCGCAAGGTGTACACCTCGCGAGGGCAACCGAAGTCGCCCCGGCACGAACCCATGGAAGACCTAGAGAATGGCCTACCCACGAGACGTACCGCGGTGCAGAGGGGCAAACAGTATAAGTAGCCCCCTGCACCGGTCCGCCGCGCAATGCATGTGGGAACCCAACCCAACATGCACTGTCTTTGGCCCCCATCCTCAACCAAAGAAACTGGAGCATCCCTATGGATAGCTCGCAGTCCGCACCCAAAGCTCCCTTAGGGCACGCCTACGAGTTGAAGTATGATTTCCTACTGTGTGCAACAGATGCACAAGCAAGTCCTCTTGCAACCCATGAGCAAGCCACCAAGGCTCCTGCCCACACCTGCTGGGCCTAACGGGGGAGAAGTCACAAGTCACAGGGTCACCTCCTCCTATAGTGTTTGGCCAACCAACCCCCTTAACCACCAGTGGCGACCAAAGGTGCTATAAACAACGCATTTCCAAGACGCAACGAGACGAGGCGAGATGGATTCTAATACCGGTTGTGTCCTGAACTGTTTCCCCGTGACACTCCCCCACCTGATAACGTCGACGTCCTCGTCGACACTGAACGCTCTATGAAGCTCAGTTCCACAATAACGATGACTTCTCAATCTTGAAAGCAGCTGCCACGGGTACTTCGACAATCAGCGTATTCTGACTTCTACTGCATACCACACTGCCTCAAGTTCTGCCAATCACTGCACTATAGCTCTGCTGGAGTTATCTTCGACAACGATGGTTTTCCCGGACTCCATCAAACTAGGCGAAGGTTTTCTGACGGTGCCTACAAACGCTGTGGATGACGTGCCATCACTTTCGGCACGGAAGGTTATGGCTCACCTACAACCGGATGACGTGCCACCACTTTCGGCACGGAAGGTTTTGGCTCACCTACAACCGGATAACACGCCATCACTTTCGGCATGGAAGGTTTTGGCTCACCTACAACCGGAAAACGTGCCAACACTTTCGGCACGGAAGGTTTTGGCTCACCTACAACCGGATAACACGCCATCACTTTCGGCATGGAAGGTTTTGGCTCACCTACAACCGGGTAGCGTGCCATCACTTTCGGCACGGAAGGTTTTGGCTCACCTACAACCGGTTAACGTGCCAACACTTTCGGCACTGAAGGTTTTGGCTCACCTACAACCGGTTATGATGGTTCTGAGCACTCCACCAAACTCCATGAGGGCAGAGCGACCAGCTTGAATCATTTCTTCAAGCAACTCTCAAGTTCCTCCTCAGCTACACTCGAGCTTCCTCTGGAGTGGTCTTCCGAAATGGCCAACTTGCACCGCTTCGTCTCTCCCTGAATGTGCCACCACTTTTGGCACAGCACCTGCCTCACTTTCGGCCAAGTGCAGCACTTGCCACCTGCAAAGTGCAAACCAACCACGGAGTCCACAAGCACTCCCAAGCAAAGAGACCACCACATCAGTCTCGCCTCCTCCTGAGGCCAAGAATCCCCTGTTGGGATCAATCAACTGCGACGCTTAGTCTTGCCTGCTTCGGTTCAACACTATAGAACTTGATTTGAACAATCAACCCTTATGCCACAAATGGTCTCCTTGGGCACTTGCGGCTAGTACTCACACTGCTAACCACCCCAAATATTCCATCATTCAGATTGAGCTGTCCTTTCAATTTCGACAAACTAAGAGATTCTAAAGCAGCAAGAAACACACAAACATACCATGTCGTCCCATACCAACACAGTCTGCCCATATGCCATCTGAGCTCACCACACTGTCCCATATCAGCACAGCAAACCCATTATCAAATCTAAGCGGCCTTGGCGTTCGTTCCAAGGTCTTTCTGAGAAGAGCATCACGCATGCTCGATTGTAATTGTGAACTGCCATAAAAGTACTTCAGTCATTGACCAGCTCTTCATCCTGAGCATGTCTGCTAATTCGTCAAACTGGTTATGCCATCACACTGAGCAAGCAAATTCACTTCGGTGAGCGCTTTGGTGCCGACACGTTCGACACCTCATCTGATAGGGGAAGGCTTATACCAGCAGCCAACCCTTTTTTCATAGCAAGCCCTTAAGGCCATATGCTAACACATCAATGTTTAGCCAACACTGCAACGGAGCATTCACAACTCCCCAACTGCCACTTCCGATCTCACACATCGGTGGGTCACTGAAAGATGCCAACCTGTTCGCTGATGGTTGCAGCTCTAACACTGTATCAAGCTTCGAGCAAATCCATTGAGCAATGCTTAAACAAACACTGATGGTACTAATCTTTGCAGGCCATCGCGCCTCTGTTGCGCGACTCAAGTAGAATAAGGGAGAGTCCCCCGAAAGGAACATACCCACGCAATTTTAGCTCTTCTTCGGCTGACTAATGGACTTTCAAAGTGTTAGATTCAAAGACATCCGCAACTTAGCACTTCCAACTTGGTGTGCTAACATTCAAGCTCTTTTCAACTCCGCCACAACAGAAAGCATTTCCCGTTCCTTTGTGCAAAGCAACATGCACTAGAGATGCGCTAATCATAGCCGTAAACACTGCCACTTGCTGCAACTATGCCAACACAGACACCAACTGTATCATAGCTCCTTAAAAAAACTCTTGATTCATAACTGCTCTGATCTGGCACTAGATACCATCTGGCACCAATTCTCAAAGCACACTCTGAATACATAGCTTGGACATTCTGCTCTGATACCAACTGTCACGGGCCAAATATTTGAGCAACGGAATAACCCGTGCGGCGCCCCAACATGCACGAATGCTAGGGCCAGCCTTCAATCCTGCAAGCCTTTAAAGGCCCTGCACGCCAACACCCCTTGATGCTTCAAATGTGCACACAAACTCTAAGCTGTTCAACAGGCTACTTGGCTCAGATCTTGACATGCGCTTCTTGATACCCACACTCATGATCAGCCTGCATCACGAGTACATCGAACATAAGGCCTTGGGGCCTAATGCAAAGTCCATCGAGTACGAGGCATGACGATGCCACGCACCAATCCGCCAAGCACTAGGGCTTGGTCATCCAAGGAGCAAGATGCCCCATGGACTGATCCGCAAGGTGTACACCTCGCGAGGGCAACCGAAGTCGCCCCGGCACGAACCCATGGAAGACCTAGAGAATGGCCTACCCACGAGACGTACCGCGGTGCAGAGGGGCAAACAGTATAAGTAGCCCCCTGCACCGGTCCGCCGCGCAATGCATGTGGGAACCCAACCCAACATGCACTGTCTTTGGCCCCCATCCTCAACCAAAGAAACTGGAGCATCCCTATGGATAGCTCGCAGTCCGCACCCAAAGCTCCCTTAGGGCACGCCTACGAGTTGAAGTATGATTTCCTACTGTGTGCAACAGATGCACAAGCAAGTCCTCTTGCAACCCATGAGCAAGCCACCAAGGCTCCTGCCCACACCTGCTGGGCCTAACGGGGGAGAAGTCACAAGTCACAGGGTCACCTCCTCCTATAGTGTTTGGCCAACCAACCCCCTTAACCACCAGTGGCGACCAAAGGTGCTATAAACAACGCATTTCCAAGACGCAACGAGACGAGGCGAGATGGATTCTAATACCGGTTGTGTCCTGAACTGTTTCCCCGTGACACATGGCAACGCGGATGATGGCTCGCTAGTGCTGGCGCCGTGCACAGTGGCCTCGCACACTCGCCCTGCACGCTTCCCTTGCACGCAGCCTTGCACACTAGCCTCGCATGCGAGCCTTGCACCCTAGCCATGCAAACTAGCCTTGCACGGTAGCCATGCACACAAGCCGTGCACATTAGCCATGCGCACAAGCCCCGCACACTAGCCTTGCGCACAACCCTTGCACACAAGCCATGCACTCGAGCAATGCACACAAGCCTTGCACTCAAGCAATGCACACAAGCCCTGGACACTAGCCTTGCACACGGGCCTGGCACACAAGCCTTGGGCACTAGCCTTGCGCACTAGCGTTCCACATGAGCCTTGCACACTAGCCTTGGACACTAGCCTTGCACACAGGCCTTGCACACTAGGCATGCTTGGGCGAGCTGATCCCGCATCAAGTCGACGGGTCTAGGCATTCTTGGGCGCAGATCCCGCATCGTCTCGTCGCGTCTGGGCGCAAACACGTCGCGTCTCGTTGCGTCTTCAGAAGTCGTCGCTAACAGCACCTTTGGTTGCCACTGGTGGTTAGGCTGGTTGGTTGCGCAAACCCTATAGGAGGGTGGCATGCTGGTGGGCGTTTTTGCCCGTATAGGCACTAGAATGTGCAGATTTTGGGCGTTTTTGCCTGGATAGGCTAAGGAATGGGCATGCTTTGGGCGTTTTTGCCCGGATAGGCACCGGAATGCTTGGCCTTGGCTTGTCCTAGCAAGGCATTGCTGGGTTGGGCTCCCTTGGCCTTTTGGGCGCCTTGGACGATGTCTTGCGAAGACCATGGGCACAAGGCCATGGCATATGGTGAGGAAAGGACCACGGTTGCCAAGGTTAGGCACCGGAATGCTTGGCCTTGGCTTGCCAAAGCAGGGCATTGCTGGGTTGGGCTCCCTTGGCCTTCCGGGCGCCTTGGACACTGTCTTGGGAAGACCATGGGCACAAGGCCATGGCATATGGTGGGGAATGGACCACGGTTGCCAAGGCTAGGCATATAGAGAGGAATTGCATTTTTGCCCGGATAGGCACCGGAATGCTTGGCCTTGGCTTGCCATAGCAGGGCATTGCTGGGTTGGGCTCCCTTGGCCTTCCGGGGGCCTTGGACGCTGTCTTGGGAAGACCATGGGCACAAGGCCATGGCATATAGTGAGGAATGGACCACGGTTGGCAAGGCTAGGCATATAGAGAGGAATGGACCACGGTTGCCAAGGTTGCGCAAGTTTTGGGCATTTTTTGCCCGGATATGCCCAAGTATGCCCCGATAGGCCCGTTACGCCCCGGTATGAACGCGTATGCCCGGATTGACTCGGTATGCCTTGGGATACATGCGTATGCCCCGATAGGCTTGGTACGCCCCGATATGCGCACGTGTGCCCCAGTAGGGCTCGGTATGCCCCGGTATGTACGCGTGTGCCCCGATAGGCCCGGTATGCCCCGATATGCACACGTGTGCCCCAATAGGGGTGGGTATGCCCCGGTAGGTACGCGTGTGCCCCGTAATGCACGTTTCGCAGATCTCCCCGCATGTCCCGCCCCTATATGTAATACTTACTTACTTACTTTCTTTCTTGCTTGCTTGCTTGCTTGCAATGGTTGGGAGTGCCCGGCATGCCCCGCTGCAGAGACCAAGGGCGCAATGACTTGGCACCGCGGATGCCGGGACTCCGGCACTTCCCGTGGCACTGATGGTTGGTTCCAAAGACAAAAGGCCGTGCAAGGCCACCGCACCGCGGATGATTTTGCTCGTGCTGGCGCCGTTGTGTGGCCAAAGAACATGCGCGAATGCTCGTGTCGGAAGGGTTGGTGTCCTGGCCCCGCGGGTGTCACGAATGCTCGGTTGCGAAGACCATGGGACCAGAGCCATGGCACGTCGGATGATGGCTCCAGCTGGCGCCCCGGCACTTTCTGTGGCATTGATGCTCGGTTTCAAAGACAAACGTGCGCAGGGCCAGGGGACCGCGGATGACTGCTCGTGCTGGCCCCGTTGGGCGGCATTGATGGTCGGTTGCAAAGAAAATGCGCGATTGCTCGTGTCGGGGCCTGGCAAGCCAAGGCCAAGCGAGCCATGGCAACGCGGATGATGGCTCCAGCTGGCGCCCCGGCACTTTCTGTGGCATTGATGCTCGGTTTCGAAGACAAACGTGCGCAGGGCCAGGGGACCGCGGAGGACTGCTCGTGCTGGCCCCGTTGGGCGGCATTGATGGTGTGTTGCAGAGAGCATGTGCGATTGCAAGTGTCGGCCGGGTTTGGGTTCCCTTGGGCTTTCGGGTGCCTTGGACGCTGTCTTGCGAAGACCATGGGCACAAGGCCCCGTCCTGGCCCCTTGTTCGATTCGCTCTCGTCTTGCGCTTGCTTCCAAGGTCCTCCATGACCTTCCCCATGGCCTTGCTAGATCCCCCCCATGACGCATGACCTCTGTCCGTTGATTGGTTTTGAGTGCACACCATGCCCGGCTTGGCACCGTGTTGTCGCGTGAGTGGCATTTGGATCGTGCATGCTGGTGGGCTACCTGCCAATGCGCACAAGCCTTGCACACTAGCCTTGCGCACGAGCCTTGCACAAAAGCCTTGGACACAAGCCTTGCGCACAAGCCATGCGCACAAGCCTTGGACGCTAGCCTTGCACACAAGCCATGCATACAAGCCTTGCTCACAAGCCTTGGGCACTGGCCCATCGCAGTAGCCTTGCACACAAGCCTTGCGCACTAGCTTTGGGCACGAGCCTTGCGCACTTGCCTTGGGCACTAGCCTTGCACACAACCCTTGGGAACTAGCCTTGCGCACCAGCCTTGCCCACAAGCCTTGCACACCAGCCTTGCACACTAGCCTTGCATACAAGCCTTGCACACTAGCCTTGCACACAGGCCATGCTCACTAGCCTTGGGCACTAGCCTTGCACACAGACCTTGGGCACTAGCCTTGCGCACTAGCCTTGCCCACGAGCCTTGCACACTAGCCTTGCACGCAGGCCTTGCACGCTAGGCATGCTTGGGCCAGCAGCTCCCGCATCAAGTCGGCGGGTGTAGGCACGGTTGGGCGCAGATCCCGCATCGCCTCGTCGCGTCTGGGCGCAAACCCGTCGCGTCTCGTTGCGTCTTCAGAAGTCGTCGCTAACAGCACCTTTGGTTGCCACTGGTGGTTAGGCGGGTTGGTTGCGCAAACCCTATAGGAGGGTGGCATGCTGCGGGGCGCTGGAATGCGCAGGCTTAGGGCGTTTTTGCCCGGATAGGCACTGGAATGTGCTGGTTTTGGGCGTTTTTGCCTGGATAGGCTAAGGAATGGGCATGCTTTGGGCGTTTTCCCCGGATAGGCACTGGAATGGGCTGGTTTTGGGCGTTTTTGCCTGGATAGGCTAACGAATGGGGCATGCTTTGGGCGTTTTTGCCCGGGTAGGCACTGGAATGCCTGGCCTTGGCTGGGCATTGCTGGGTTGGGCTCCCTTGGCCTTTCAGGCGCCTTGGATGCTGTCTTGTGAAGACCATGGGCACAAGGCCATGGCATATAGTGGGGAATGGACCAT
>NW_027518805.1:60000-65000 GCF_043159265.1 Tasmannia lanceolata | reverse complement strand
CCATGACCTTCCCCATGGCCTTGCTAGATCCCCCCCATGACGCATGACCTCTGTCCGTTGATTGGTTTTGAGTGCACACCATGCCCGGCTTGGCACCGTGTTGTCGCGTGAGTGGCATTTGGATCGTGCATGCTGGTGGGCTACCTGCCAATGCGCACAAGCCTTGCACACTAGCCTTGCGCACGAGCCTTGCACAAAAGCCTTGGACACAAGCCTTGCGCACAAGCCATGCGCACAAGCCTTGGACGCTAGCCTTGCACACAAGCCATGCATACAAGCCTTGCTCACAAGCCTTGGGCACTGGCCCATCGCAGTAGCCTTGCACACAAGCCTTGCGCACTAGCTTTGGGCACGAGCCTTGCGCACTTGCCTTGGGCACTAGCCTTGCACACAACCCTTGGGAACTAGCCTTGCGCACCAGCCTTGCCCACAAGCCTTGCACACCAGCCTTGCACACTAGCCTTGCATACAAGCCTTGCACACTAGCCTTGCACACAGGCCATGCTCACTAGCCTTGGGCACTAGCCTTGCACACAGACCTTGGGCACTAGCCTTGCGCACTAGCCTTGCCCACGAGCCTTGCACACTAGCCTTGCACGCAGGCCTTGCACGCTAGGCATGCTTGGGCCAGCAGCTCCCGCATCAAGTCGGCGGGTGTAGGCACGGTTGGGCGCAGATCCCGCATCGCCTCGTCGCGTCTGGGCGCAAACCCGTCGCGTCTCGTTGCGTCTTCAGAAGTCGTCGCTAACAGCACCTTTGGTTGCCACTGGTGGTTAGGCGGGTTGGTTGCGCAAACCCTATAGGAGGGTGGCATGCTGCGGGGCGCTGGAATGCGCAGGCTTAGGGCGTTTTTGCCCGGATAGGCACTGGAATGTGCTGGTTTTGGGCGTTTTTGCCTGGATAGGCTAAGGAATGGGCATGCTTTGGGCGTTTTCCCCGGATAGGCACTGGAATGGGCTGGTTTTGGGCGTTTTTGCCTGGATAGGCTAACGAATGGGGCATGCTTTGGGCGTTTTTGCCCGGGTAGGCACTGGAATGCCTGGCCTTGGCTGGGCATTGCTGGGTTGGGCTCCCTTGGCCTTTCAGGCGCCTTGGATGCTGTCTTGTGAAGACCATGGGCACAAGGCCATGGCATATAGTGGGGAATGGACCATGGTTGCCAAGGTTAGGCAATATAGAGGGCGGTGGGCGAGTAGGCCATGGCGTCACTTGTTTGCCCGTGTTTGCTCCCTTTGTGCGTTGTTTGGTTTTGGGAGCACACCTACCTTGCTAGGCTCGGCGGCTTACCCCTGCCCTTGTGGGTACTGGGTTGCACGTCTGTTTGCAACCCTATGGCTTGGTTGCTCCTGGCTTGGTTGGGTAGTTTGCCTCCGCCAATGCGCACAAGGGTTCCTTTTCTTCGTACCTGTGAGCTTACCTCCCTTGTTCGATTTGCTTTTGTATTGCGCTTTCTTACAGGGTCTCTCCAATGAGCTTCCCCCCCCCATCTTTGTCCTGGGCCTTTTGCTAGATCTCTCCCCTTCCCCCATTCCATTCGCCATCGTTGGCTTGCCTCAACCGTGGGGGTCTCCACTCTTGGCTTGGTCTTCGCTCGCATTCTCTTTGGCACGGAATTCCTCGTCCCGTGTGTCCCTTCCCCCTTCCCCTCTAACTTCCGCGCACAGCGGGTCGCCTAGCAGTGCCATTTCAGGCCCCATTGCTAATAGCAGTTGGGTCGGGGAGACATTGTTTGGCAGGCACCGTGTTGGCGCGTGAGTGGCATTTGGATCGTGCATGCTGGTGGGCTACCTGCCATTGCGCAGCTGACCACCCCGTTCATGGCCTACTCAATTCAAGCTCGATGCCTTACTCGGCTCGCATTATGGTGCCTGTGCTTGTTACCCATTTTATTGGCGGTTGACTGCTCGTGCTGGCCCCGTTGGGCGGCATTGATGGTCGGTTGCAAAGAAAATGCGCGATTGCTCGTGTCGGGGCCCGGCAAGCCAAGGCCAAGCGAGCCATGGCACGTCGGATGATGGCTCCAGCTGGCGCCCCGGCACTTTCTGTGGCATTGATGCTCGGTTTCAAAGACAAACGTGCGCAGGGCCAGGGGACCGCGGATGACTGCTCGTGCTGGCCCCGTTGGGCGGCATTGATGGTCGGTTGCAAAGAAAATGCGCGATTGCTCGTGTCGGGGCCTGGCAAGCCAAGGCCAAGCGAGCCATGGCAACGCGGATGATGGCTCGCTAGTGCTGGCGCCGTGCACAGTGGCCTCGCACACTCGCCCTGCACGCTTCCCTTGCACGCAGCCTTGCACACTAGCCTCGCATGCGAGCCTTGCACCCTAGCCATGCAAACTAGCCTTGCACGGTAGCCATGCACACAAGCCGTGCACATTAGCCATGCGCACAAGCCCCGCACACTAGCCTTGCGCACAACCCTTGCACACAAGCCATGCACTCGAGCAATGCACACAAGCCTTGCACTCAAGCAATGCACACAAGCCCTGGACACTAGCCTTGCACACGGGCCTGGCACACAAGCCTTGGGCACTAGCCTTGCGCACTAGCGTTCCACATGAGCCTTGCACACTAGCCTTGGACACTAGCCTTGCACACAGGCCTTGCACACTAGGCATGCTTGGGCGAGCTGATCCCGCATCAAGTCGACGGGTCTAGGCATTCTTGGGCGCAGATCCCGCATCGTCTCGTCGCGTCTGGGCGCAAACACGTCGCGTCTCGTTGCGTCTTCAGAAGTCGTCGCTAACAGCACCTTTGGTTGCCACTGGTGGTTAGGCTGGTTGGTTGCGCAAACCCTATAGGAGGGTGGCATGCTGGTGGGCGTTTTTGCCCGGATAGGCACTAGAATGTGCAGATTTTGGGCGTTTTTGCCTGGATAGGCTAAGGAATGGGCATGCTTTGGGCGTTTTTGCCCGGATAGGCACCGGAATGCTTGGCCTTGGCTTGTCCTAGCAAGGCATTGCTGGGTTGGGCTCCCTTGGCCTTTTGGGCGCCTTGGACGATGTCTTGCGAAGACCATGGGCACAAGGCCATGGCATATGGTGAGGAAAGGACCACGGTTGCCAAGGTTAGGCACCGGAATGCTTGGCCTTGGCTTGCCAAAGCAGGGCATTGCTGGGTTGGGCTCCCTTGGCCTTCCGGGCGCCTTGGACACTGTCTTGGGAAGACCATGGGCACAAGGCCATGGCATATGGTGGGGAATGGACCACGGTTGCCAAGGCTAGGCATATAGAGAGGAATTGCATTTTTGCCCGGATAGGCACCGGAATGCTTGGCCTTGGCTTGCCATAGCAGGGCATTGCTGGGTTGGGCTCCCTTGGCCTTCCGGGGGCCTTGGACGCTGTCTTGGGAAGACCATGGGCACAAGGCCATGGCATATAGTGAGGAATGGACCACGGTTGGCAAGGCTAGGCATATAGAGAGGAATGGACCACGGTTGCCAAGGTTGCGCAAGTTTTGGGCATTTTTTGCCCGGATATGCCCAAGTATGCCCCGATAGGCCCGTTACGCCCCGGTATGAACGCGTATGCCCGGATTGACTCGGTATGCCTTGGGATACATGCGTATGCCCCGATAGGCTTGGTACGCCCCGATATGCGCACGTGTGCCCCAGTAGGGCTCGGTATGCCCCGGTATGTACGCGTGTGCCCCGATAGGCCCGGTATGCCCCGATATGCACACGTGTGCCCCAATAGGGGTGGGTATGCCCCGGTAGGTACGCGTGTGCCCCGTAATGCACGTTTCGCAGATCTCCCCGCATGTCCCGCCCCTATATGTAATACTTACTTACTTACTTTCTTTCTTGCTTGCTTGCTTGCTTGCAATGGTTGGGAGTGCCCGGCATGCCCCGCTGCAGAGACCAAGGGCGCAATGACTTGGCACCGCGGATGCCGGGACTCCGGCACTTCCCGTGGCACTGATGGTTGGTTCCAAAGACAAAAGGCCGTGCAAGGCCACCGCACCGCGGATGATTTTGCTCGTGCTGGCGCCGTTGTGTGGCCAAAGAACATGCGCGAATGCTCGTGTCGGAAGGGTTGGTGTCCTGGCCCCGCGGGTGTCACGAATGCTCGGTTGCGAAGACCATGGGACCAGAGCCATGGCACGTCGGATGATGGCTCCAGCTGGCGCCCCGGCACTTTCTGTGGCATTGATGCTCGGTTTCAAAGACAAACGTGCGCAGGGCCAGGGGACCGCGGATGACTGCTCGTGCTGGCCCCGTTGGGCGGCATTGATGGTCGGTTGCAAAGAAAATGCGCGATTGCTCGTGTCGGGGCCTGGCAAGCCAAGGCCAAGCGAGCCATGGCAACGCGGATGATGGCTCCAGCTGGCGCCCCGGCACTTTCTGTGGCATTGATGCTCGGTTTCGAAGACAAACGTGCGCAGGGCCAGGGGACCGCGGAGGACTGCTCGTGCTGGCCCCGTTGGGCGGCATTGATGGTGTGTTGCAGAGAGCATGTGCGATTGCAAGTGTCGGCCGGGTTTGGGTTCCCTTGGGCTTTCGGGTGCCTTGGACGCTGTCTTGCGAAGACCATGGGCACAAGGCCCCGTCCTGGCCCCTTGTTCGATTCGCTCTCGTCTTGCGCTTGCTTCCAAGGTCCTCCATGACCTTCCCCATGGCCTTGCTAGATCCCCCCCATGACGCATGACCTCTGTCCGTTGATTGGTTTTGAGTGCACACCATGCCCGGCTTGGCACCGTGTTGTCGCGTGAGTGGCATTTGGATCGTGCATGCTGGTGGGCTACCTGCCAATGCGCACAAGCCTTGCACACTAGCCTTGCGCACGAGCCTTGCACAAAAGCCTTGGACACAAGCCTTGCGCACAAGCCATGCGCACAAGCCTTGGACGCTAGCCTTGCACACAAGCCATGCATACAAGCCTTGCTCACAAGCCTTGGGCACTGGCCCATCGCAGTAGCCTTGCACACAAGCCTTGCGCACTAGCTTTGGGCACGAGCCTTGCGCACTTGCCTTGGGCACTAGCCTTGCACACAACCCTTGGG
>NW_027518805.1:47500-50000 GCF_043159265.1 Tasmannia lanceolata | reverse complement strand
GCATGCCCCGCTGCAGAGACCAAGGGCGCAATGACTTGGCACCGCGGATGCCGGGACTCCGGCACTTCCCGTGGCACTGATGGTTGGTTCCAAAGACAAAAGGCCGTGCAAGGCCACCGCACCGCGGATGATTTTGCTCGTGCTGGCGCCGTTGTGTGGCCAAAGAACATGCGCGAATGCTCGTGTCGGAAGGGTTGGTGTCCTGGCCCCGCGGGTGTCACGAATGCTCGGTTGCGAAGACCATGGGACCAGAGCCATGGCACGTCGGATGATGGCTCCAGCTGGCGCCCCGGCACTTTCTGTGGCATTGATGCTCGGTTTCAAAGACAAACGTGCGCAGTGCCAGGGGACCGCGGATGACTGCTCGTGCTGGCCCCGTTGGGCGGCATTGATGGTCGGTTGCAAAGAAAATGCGCGATTGCTCGTGTCGGGGCCCGGCAAGCCAAGGCCAAGCGAGCCATGGCACGTCGGATGATGGCTCCAGCTGGCGCCCCGGCACTTTCTGTGGCATTGATGCTCGGTTTCAAAGACAAACGTGCGCAGGGCCAGGGGACCGCGGATGACTGCTCGTGCTGGCCCCGTTGGGCGGCATTGATGGTCGGTTGCAAAGAAAATGCGCGATTGCTCGTGTCGGGGCCTGGCAAGCCAAGGCCAAGCGAGCCATGGCAACGCGGATGATGGCTCGCTAGTGCTGGCGCCGTGCACAGTGGCCTCGCACACTCGCCCTGCACGCTTCCCTTGCACGCAGCCTTGCACACTAGCCTCGCATGCGAGCCTTGCACCCTAGCCATGCAAACTAGCCTTGCACGGTAGCCATGCACACAAGCCGTGCACATTAGCCATGCGCACAAGCCCCGCACACTAGCCTTGCGCACAACCCTTGCACACAAGCCATGCACTCGAGCAATGCACACAAGCCTTGCACTCAAGCAATGCACACAAGCCCTGGACACTAGCCTTGCACACGGGCCTGGCACACAAGCCTTGGGCACTAGCCTTGCGCACTAGCGTTCCACATGAGCCTTGCACACTAGCCTTGGACACTAGCCTTGCACACAGGCCTTGCACACTAGGCATGCTTGGGCGAGCTGATCCCGCATCAAGTCGACGGGTCTAGGCATTCTTGGGCGCAGATCCCGCATCGTCTCGTCGCGTCTGGGCGCAAACACGTCGCGTCTCGTTGCGTCTTCAGAAGTCGTCGCTAACAGCACCTTTGGTTGCCACTGGTGGTTAGGCTGGTTGGTTGCGCAAACCCTATAGGAGGGTGGCATGCTGGTGGGCGTTTTTGCCCGGATAGGCACTAGAATGTGCAGATTTTGGGCGTTTTTGCCTGGATAGGCTAAGGAATGGGCATGCTTTGGGCGTTTTTGCCCGGATAGGCACCGGAATGCTTGGCCTTGGCTTGTCCTAGCAAGGCATTGCTGGGTTGGGCTCCCTTGGCCTTTTGGGCGCCTTGGACGATGTCTTGCGAAGACCATGGGCACAAGGCCATGGCATATGGTGAGGAAAGGACCACGGTTGCCAAGGTTAGGCACCGGAATGCTTGGCCTTGGCTTGCCAAAGCAGGGCATTGCTGGGTTGGGCTCCCTTGGCCTTCCGGGCGCCTTGGACACTGTCTTGGGAAGACCATGGGCACAAGGCCATGGCATATGGTGGGGAATGGACCACGGTTGCCAAGGCTAGGCATATAGAGAGGAATTGCATTTTTGCCCGGATAGGCACCGGAATGCTTGGCCTTGGCTTGCCATAGCAGGGCATTGCTGGGTTGGGCTCCCTTGGCCTTCCGGGGGCCTTGGACGCTGTCTTGGGAAGACCATGGGCACAAGGCCATGGCATATAGTGAGGAATGGACCACGGTTGGCAAGGCTAGGCATATAGAGAGGAATGGACCACGGTTGCCAAGGTTGCGCAAGTTTTGGGCATTTTTTGCCCGGATATGCCCAAGTATGCCCCGATAGGCCCGTTACGCCCCGGTATGAACGCGTATGCCCGGATTGACTCGGTATGCCTTGGGATACATGCGTATGCCCCGATAGGCTTGGTACGCCCCGATATGCGCACGTGTGCCCCAGTAGGGCTCGGTATGCCCCGGTATGTACGCGTGTGCCCCGATAGGCCCGGTATGCCCCGATATGCACACGTGTGCCCCAATAGGGGTCGGTATGCCCCGGTAGGTACGCGTGTGCCCCGTAATGCACGTTTCGCAGATCTCCCCGCATGTCCCGCCCCTATATGTAATACTTACTTACTTACTTTCTTTCTTGCTTGCTTGCTTGCTTGCAATGGTTGGGAGTGCCCGGCATGCCCCGCTGCAGAGACCAAGGGCGCAATGACTTGGCACCGCGGATGCCGGGACTCCGGCACTTCCCGTGGCACTGATGGTTGGTTCCAAAGACAAAAGGCCGTGCAAGGCCACCGCACCGCGGATGATTTTGCTCGTGCTGGCGCCGTTGTGTGGCCAAAGAACATGCGCGAATGCTCGTGTCGGAAGGGTTGGTGT
>NW_027518805.1:35000-37500 GCF_043159265.1 Tasmannia lanceolata | reverse complement strand
GGACCACGGTTGCCAAGGTTAGGCACCGGAATGCTTGGCCTTGGCTTGCCCTAGCAGGGCATTGCTGGGTTGGGCTCCCTTGGCCTTTTGGGCGCCTTGGACGATGTCTTGCGAAGACCATGGGCACAAGGCCATGGCATATGGTGAGGAAAGGACCACGGTTGCCAAGGTTAGGCACCGGAATGCTTGGCCTTGGCTTGCCAAAGCAGGGCATTGCTGGGTTGGGCTCCCTTGGCCTTCCGGGCGCCTTGGACACTGTCTTGGGAAGACCATGGGCACAAGGCCATGGCATATGGTGGGGAATGGACCACGGTTGCCAAGGCTAGGCATATAGAGAGGAATCGCATTTTTGCCCGGATAGGCACCGGAATGCTTGGCCTTGGCTTGCCATAGCAGGGCATTGCTGGGTTGGGCTCCCTTGGCCTTCCGGGGGCCTTGGACGCTGTCTTGGGAAGACCATGGGCACAAGGCCATGGCATATAGTGAGGAATGGACCACGGTTGGCAAGGCTAGGCATATAGAGAGGAATGGACCACGGTTGCCAAGGTTGCGCAAGTTTTGGGCATTTTTTGCCCGGATATGCCCAAGTATGCCCCGATAGGCCCGTTACGCCCCGGTATGAACGCGTATGCCCGGATTGACTCGGTATGCCTTGGGATACATGCGTATGCCCCGATAGGCTTGGTACGCCCCGATATGCGCACGTGTGCCCCAGTAGGGCTCGGTATGCCCCGGTATGTACGCGTGTGCCCCGATAGGCCCGGTATGCCCCGATATGCACACGTGTGCCCCAATAGGGGTCGGTATGCCCCGGTAGGTACGCGTGTGCCCCGTAATGCACGTTTCGCAGATCTCCCCGCATGTCCCGCCCCTATATGTAATACTTACTTACTTACTTTCTTTCTTGCTTGCGTGCTTGCTTGCAATGGTTGGGAGTGCCCGGCATGCCCCGCTGCAGAGACCAAGGGCGCAATGACTTGGCACCGCGGATGCCGGGACTCCGGCACTTCCCGTGGCACTGATGGTTGGTTCCAAAGACAAAAGGCCGTGCAAGGCCACCGCACCGCGGATGATTTTGCTCGTGCTGGCGCCGTTGTGTGGCCAAAGAACATGCGCGAATGCTCGTGTCGGAAGGGTTGGTGTCCTGGCCCCGCGGGTGTCACGAATGCTCGGTTGCGAAGACCATGGGACCAGAGCCATGGCACGTCGGATGATGGCTCCAGCTGGCGCCCCGGCACTTTCTGTGGCATTGATGCTCGGTTTCAAAGACAAACGTGCGCAGGGCCAGGGGACCGCGGATGACTGCTCGTGCTGGCCCCGTTGGGCGGCATTGATGGTCGGTTGCAAAGAAAATGCGCGATTGCTCGTGTCGGGGCCTGGCAAGCCAAGGCCAAGCGAGCCATGGCAACGCGGATGATGGCTCCAGCTGGCGCCCCGGCACTTTCTGTGGCATTGATGCTCGGTTTCGAAGACAAACGTGCGCAGGGCCAGGGGACCGCGGAGGACTGCTCGTGCTGGCCCCGTTGGGCGGCATTGATGGTGTGTTGCAGAGAGCATGTGCGATTGCAAGTGTCGGCCGGGTTTGGGTTCCCTTGGGCTTTCGGGTGCCTTGGACGCTGTCTTGCGAAGACCATGGGCACAAGGCCCCGTCCTGGCCCCTTGTTCGATTCGCTCTCGTCTTGCGCTTGCTTCCAAGGTCCTCCATGACCTTCCCCATGGCCTTGCTAGATCCCCCCCATGACGCATGACCTCTGTCCGTTGATTGGTTTTGAGTGCACACCATGCCCGGCTTGGCACCGTGTTGTCGCGTGAGTGGCATTTGGATCGTGCATGCTGGTGGGCTACCTGCCAATGCGCACAAGCCTTGCACACTAGCCTTGCGCACGAGCCTTGCACAAAAGCCTTGGACACAAGCCTTGCGCACAAGCCATGCGCACAAGCCTTGGACGCTAGCCTTGCACACAAGCCATGCATACAAGCCTTGCTCACAAGCCTTGGGCACTGGCCCATCGCAGTAGCCTTGCACACAAGCCTTGCGCACTAGCTTTGGGCACGAGCCTTGCGCACTTGCCTTGGGCACTAGCCTTGCACACAACCCTTGGGAACTAGCCTTGCGCACCAGCCTTGCCCACAAGCCTTGCACACCAGCCTTGCACACTAGCCTTGCATACAAGCCTTGCACACTAGCCTTGCACACAGGCCATGCTCACTAGCCTTGGGCACTAGCCTTGCACACAGACCTTGGGCACTAGCCTTGCGCACTAGCCTTGCCCACGAGCCTTGCACACTAGCCTTGCACGCAGGCCTTGCACGCTAGGCATGCTTGGGCCAGCAGCTCCCGCATCAAGTCGGCGGGTGTAGGCACGGTTGGGCGCAGATCCCGCATCGCCTCGTCGCGTCTGGGCGCAAACCCGTCGCGTCTCGTTGCGTCTTCAGAAGTCGTCGCTAACAGCACCTTTGGTTGCCACTGGTGGTTAGGCGGGTTGGTTGCGCAAACCCT
>NW_027518805.1:10000-15000 GCF_043159265.1 Tasmannia lanceolata | reverse complement strand
TTGGGCTCCCTTGGCCTTCCGGGCGCCTTGGACACTGTCTTGGGAAGACCATGGGCACAAGGCCATGGCATATGGTGGGGAATGGACCACGGTTGCCAAGGCTAGGCATATAGAGAGGAATCGCATTTTTGCCCGGATAGGCACCGGAATGCTTGGCCTTGGCTTGCCATAGCAGGGCATTGCTGGGTTGGGCTCCCTTGGCCTTCCGGGGGCCTTGGACGCTGTCTTGGGAAGACCATGGGCACAAGGCCATGGCATATAGTGAGGAATGGACCACGGTTGGCAAGGCTAGGCATATAGAGAGGAATGGACCACGGTTGCCAAGGTTGCGCAAGTTTTGGGCATTTTTTGCCCGGATATGCCCAAGTATGCCCCGATAGGCCCGTTACGCCCCGGTATGAACGCGTATGCCCGGATAGACTCGGTATGCCTTGGGATACATGCGTATGCCCCGATAGGCTTGGTACGCCCCGATATGCGCACGTGTGCCCCAGTAGGGCTCGGTATGCCCCGGTATGTACGCGTGTGCCCCGATAGGCCCGGTATGCCCTGATAGGCCCGGTATGCCCCGATATGCACACGTGTGCCCCAATAGGGGTCGGTATGCCCCGGTAGGTACGCGTGTGCCCCGTAATGCACGTTTCGCAGATCTCCCCGCATGTCCCGCCCCTATATGTAATACTTACTTACTTACTTACTTTCTTTCTTGCTTGCTTGCTTGCTTGCAATGGTTGGGAGTGCCCGGCATGCCCCGCTGCAGAGACCAAGGGCGCAATGACTTGGCACCGCGGATGCCGGGACTCCGGCACTTCCCGTGGCACTGATGGTTGGTTCCAAAGACAAAAGGCCGTGCAAGGCCACCGCACCGCGGATGATTTTGCTCGTGCTGGCGCCGTTGTGTGGCCAAAGAACATGCGCGAATGCTCGTGTCGGAAGGGTTGGTGTCCTGGCCCCGCGGGTGTCACGAATGCTCGGTTGCGAAGACCATGGGACCAGAGCCATGGCACGTCGGATGATGGCTCCAGCTGGCGCCCCGGCACTTTCTGTGGCATTGATGCTCGGTTTCAAAGACAAACGTGCGCAGTGCCAGGGGACCGCGGATGACTGCTCGTGCTGGCCCCGTTGGGCGGCATTGATGGTCGGTTGCAAAGAAAATGCGTGATTGCTCGTGTCGGGGCCCGGCAAGCCAAGGCCAAGCGAGCCATGGCACGTCGGATGATGGCTCCAGCTGGCGCCCCGGCACTTTCTGTGGCATTGATGCTCGGTTTCAAAGACAAACGTGCGCAGGGCCAGGGGACCGCGGATGACTGCTCGTGCTGGCCCCGTTGGGCGGCATTGATGGTCGGTTGCAAAGAAAATGCGCGATTGCTCGTGTCGGGGCCTGGCAAGCCAAGGCCAAGCGAGCCATGGCAACGCGGATGATGGCTCGCTAGTGCTGGCGCCGTGCACAGTGGCCTCGCACACTCGCCCTGCACGCTTCCCTTGCACGCAGCCTTGCACACTAGCCTCGCATGCGAGCCTTGCACCCTAGCCATGCAAACTAGCCTTGCACGGTAGCCATGCACACAAGCCGTGCACATTAGCCATGCGCACAAGCCCCGCACACTAGCCTTGCGCACAACCCTTGCACACAAGCCATGCACTCGAGCAATGCACACAAGCCTTGCACTCAAGCAATGCACACAAGCCCTGGACACTAGCCTTGCACACGGGCCTGGCACACAAGCCTTGGGCACTAGCCTTGCGCACTAGCGTTCCACATGAGCCTTGCACACTAGCCTTGGACACTAGCCTTGCACACAGGCCTTGCACACTAGGCATGCTTGGGCGAGCTGATCCCGCATCAAGTCGACGGGTCTAGGCATTCTTGGGCGCAGATCCCGCATCGTCTCGTCGCGTCTGGGCGCAAACACGTCGCGTCTCGTTGCGTCTTCAGAAGTCGTCGCTAACAGCACCTTTGGTTGCCACTGGTGGTTAGGCTGGTTGGTTGCGCAAACCCTATAGGAGGGTGGCATGCTGGTGGGCGTTTTTGCCCGGATAGGCACTAGAATGTGCAGATTTTGGGCGTTTTTGCCTGGATAGGCTAAGGAATGGGCATGCTTTGGGCGTTTTTGCCCGGATAGGCACCGGAATGCTTGGCCTTGGCTTGTCCTAGCAAGGCATTGCTGGGTTGGGCTCCCTTGGCCTTTTGGGCGCCTTGGACGATGTCTTGCGAAGACCATGGGCACAAGGCCATGGCATATGGTGAGGAAAGGACCACGGTTGCCAAGGTTAGGCACCGGAATGCTTGGCCTTGGCTTGCCAAAGCAGGGCATTGCTGGGTTGGGCTCCCTTGGCCTTCCGGGCGCCTTGGACACTGTCTTGGGAAGACCATGGGCACAAGGCCATGGCATATGGTGGGGAATGGACCACGGTTGCCAAGGCTAGGCATATAGAGAGGAATTGCATTTTTGCCCGGATAGGCACCGGAATGCTTGGCCTTGGCTTGCCATAGCAGGGCATTGCTGGGTTGGGCTCCCTTGGCCTTCCGGGGGCCTTGGACGCTGTCTTGGGAAGACCATGGGCACAAGGCCATGGCATATAGTGAGGAATGGACCACGGTTGGCAAGGCTAGGCATATAGAGAGGAATGGACCACGGTTGCCAAGGTTGCGCAAGTTTTGGGCATTTTTTGCCCGGATATGCCCAAGTATGCCCCGATAGGCCCGTTACGCCCCGGTATGAACGCGTATGCCCGGATTGACTCGGTATGCCTTGGGATACATGCGTATGCCCCGATAGGCTTGGTACGCCCCGATATGCGCACGTGTGCCCCAGTAGGGCTCGGTATGCCCCGGTATGTACGCGTGTGCCCCGATAGGCCCGGTATGCCCCGATATGCACACGTGTGCCCCAATAGGGGTCGGTATGCCCCGGTAGGTACGCGTGTGCCCCGTAATGCACGTTTCGCAGATCTCCCCGCATGTCCCGCCCCTATATGTAATACTTACTTACTTACTTTCTTTCTTGCTTGCTTGCTTGCTTGCAATGGTTGGGAGTGCCCGGCATGCCCCGCTGCAGAGACCAAGGGCGCAATGACTTGGCACCGCGGATGCCGGGACTCCGGCACTTCCCGTGGCACTGATGGTTGGTTCCAAAGACAAAAGGCCGTGCAAGGCCACCGCACCGCGGATGATTTTGCTCGTGCTGGCGCCGTTGTGTGGCCAAAGAACATGCGCGAATGCTCGTGTCGGAAGGGTTGGTGTCCTGGCCCCGCGGGTGTCACGAATGCTCGGTTGCGAAGACCATGGGACCAGAGCCATGGCACGTCGGATGATGGCTCCAGCTGGCGCCCCGGCACTTTCTGTGGCATTGATGCTCGGTTTCAAAGACAAACGTGCGCAGGGCCAGGGCACCGCGGATGACTGCTCGTGCTGGCCCCGTTGGGCGGCATTGATGGTCGGTTGCAAAGAAAATGCGCGATTGCTCGTGTCGGGGCCTGGCAAGCCAAGGCCAAGCGAGCCATGGCAACGCGGATGATGGCTCCAGCTGGCGCCCCGGCACTTTCTGTGGCATTGATGCTCGGTTTCGAAGACAAACGTGCGCAGGGCCAGGGGACCGCGGAGGACTGCTCGTGCTGGCCCCGTTGGGCGGCATTGATGGTGTGTTGCAGAGAGCATGTGCGATTGCAAGTGTCGGCCGGGTTTGGGTTCCCTTGGGCTTTCGGGTGCCTTGGACGCTGTCTTGCGAAGACCATGGGCACAAGGCCCCGTCCTGGCCCCTTGTTCGATTCGCTCTCGTCTTGCGCTTGCTTCCAAGGTCCTCCATGACCTTCCCCATGGCCTTGCTAGATCCCCCCCATGACGCATGACCTCTGTCCGTTGATTGGTTTTGAGTGCACACCATGCCCGGCTTGGCACCGTGTTGTCGCGTGAGTGGCATTTGGATCGTGCATGCTGGTGGGCTACCTGCCAATGCGCACAAGCCTTGCACACTAGCCTTGCGCACGAGCCTTGCACAAAAGCCTTGGACACAAGCCTTGCGCACAAGCCATGCGCACAAGCCTTGGACGCTAGCCTTGCACACAAGCCATGCATACAAGCCTTGCTCACAAGCCTTGGGCACTGGCCCATCGCAGTAGCCTTGCACACAAGCCTTGCGCACTAGCTTTGGGCACGAGCCTTGCGCACTTGCCTTGGGCACTAGCCTTGCACACAACCCTTGGGAACTAGCCTTGCGCACCAGCCTTGCCCACAAGCCTTGCACACCAGCCTTGCACACTAGCCTTGCATACAAGCCTTGCACACTAGCCTTGCACACAGGCCATGCTCACTAGCCTTGGGCACTAGCCTTGCACACAGACCTTGGGCACTAGCCTTGCGCACTAGCCTTGCCCACGAGCCTTGCACACTAGCCTTGCACGCAGGCCTTGCACGCTAGGCATGCTTGGGCCAGCAGCTCCCGCATCAAGTCGGCGGGTGTAGGCACGGTTGGGCGCAGATCCCGCATCGCCTCGTCGCGTCTGGGCGCAAACCCGTCGCGTCTCGTTGCGTCTTCAGAAGTCGTCGCTAACAGCACCTTTGGTTGCCACTGGTGGTTAGGCGGGTTGGTTGCGCAAACCCTATAGGAGGGTGGCATGCTGCGGGGCGCTGGAATGCGCAGGCTTAGGGCGTTTTTGCCCGGATAGGCACTGGAATGTGCTGGTTTTGGGCGTTTTTGCCTGGATAGGCTAAGGAATGGGCATGCTTTGGGCGTTTTCCCCGGATAGGCACTGGAATGGGCTGGTTTTGGGCGTTTTTGCCTGGATAGGCTAACGAATGGGGCATGCTTTGGGCGTTTTTGCCCGGGTAGGCACTGGAATGCCTGGCCTTGGCTGGGCATTGCTGGGTTGGGCTCCCTTGGCCTTTCAGGCGCCTTGGATGCTGTCTTGTGAAGACCATGGGCACAAGGCCATGGCATATAGTGGGGAATGGACCATGGTTGCCAAGGTTAGGCAATATAGAGGGCGGTGGGCGAGTAGGC
>NW_027518804.1:75000-80000 GCF_043159265.1 Tasmannia lanceolata | reverse complement strand
AGACCATGGGCACAAGGCCATGGCATATGGTGAGGAAAGGACCACGGTTGCCAAGGTTAGGCACCGGAATGCTTGGCCTTGGCTTGCCAAAGCAGGGCATTGCTGGGTTGGGCTCCCTTGGCCTTCCGGGCGCCTTGGACACTGTCTTGGGAAGACCATGGGCACAAGGCCATGGCATATGGTGGGGAATGGACCACGGTTGCCAAGGCTAGGCATATAGAGAGGAATCGCATTTTTGCCCGGATAGGCACCGGAATGCTTGGCCTTGGCTTGCCATAGCAGGGCATTGCTGGGTTGGGCTCCCTTGGCCTTCCGGGGGCCTTGGACGCTGTCTTGGGAAGACCATGGGCACAAGGCCATGGCATATAGTGAGGAATGGACCACGGTTGGCAAGGCTAGGCATATAGAGAGGAATGGACCACGGTTGCCAAGGTTGCGCAAGTTTTGGGCATTTTTTGCCCGGATATGCCCAAGTATGCCCCGATAGGCCCGTTACGCCCCGGTATGAACGCGTATGCCCGGATAGACTCGGTATGCCTTGGGATACATGCGTATGCCCCGATAGGCTTGGTACGCCCCGATATGCGCACGTGTGCCCCAGTAGGGCTCGGTATGCCCCGGTATGTACGCGTGTGCCCCGATAGGCCCGGTATGCCCTGATAGGCCCGGTATGCCCCGATATGCACACGTGTGCCCCAATAGGGGTCGGTATGCCCCGGTAGGTACGCGTGTGCCCCGTAATGCACGTTTCGCAGATCTCCCCGCATGTCCCGCCCCTATATGTAATACTTACTTACTTACTTACTTTCTTTCTTGCTTGCTTGCTTGCTTGCAATGGTTGGGAGTGCCCGGCATGCCCCGCTGCAGAGACCAAGGGCGCAATGACTTGGCACCGCGGATGCCGGGACTCCGGCACTTCCCGTGGCACTGATGGTTGGTTCCAAAGACAAAAGGCCGTGCAAGGCCACCGCACCGCGGATGATTTTGCTCGTGCTGGCGCCGTTGTGTGGCCAAAGAACATGCGCGAATGCTCGTGTCGGAAGGGTTGGTGTCCTGGCCCCGCGGGTGTCACGAATGCTCGGTTGCGAAGACCATGGGACCAGAGCCATGGCACGTCGGATGATGGCTCCAGCTGGCGCCCCGGCACTTTCTGTGGCATTGATGCTCGGTTTCAAAGACAAACGTGCGCAGTGCCAGGGGACCGCGGATGACTGCTCGTGCTGGCCCCGTTGGGCGGCATTGATGGTCGGTTGCAAAGAAAATGCGCGATTGCTCGTGTCGGGGCCCGGCAAGCCAAGGCCAAGCGAGCCATGGCACGTCGGATGATGGCTCCAGCTGGCGCCCCGGCACTTTCTGTGGCATTGATGCTCGGTTTCAAAGACAAACGTGCGCAGGGCCAGGGGACCGCGGATGACTGCTCGTGCTGGCCCCGTTGGGCGGCATTGATGGTCGGTTGCAAAGAAAATGCGCGATTGCTCGTGTCGGGGCCTGGCAAGCCAAGGCCAAGCGAGCCATGGCAACGCGGATGATGGCTCGCTAGTGCTGGCGCCGTGCACAGTGGCCTCGCACACTCGCCCTGCACGCTTCCCTTGCACGCAGCCTTGCACACTAGCCTCGCATGCGAGCCTTGCACCCTAGCCATGCAAACTAGCCTTGCACGGTAGCCATGCACACAAGCCGTGCACATTAGCCATGCGCACAAGCCCCGCACACTAGCCTTGCGCACAACCCTTGCACACAAGCCATGCACTCGAGCAATGCACACAAGCCTTGCACTCAAGCAATGCACACAAGCCCTGGACACTAGCCTTGCACACGGGCCTGGCACACAAGCCTTGGGCACTAGCCTTGCGCACTAGCGTTCCACATGAGCCTTGCACACTAGCCTTGGACACTAGCCTTGCACACAGGCCTTGCACACTAGGCATGCTTGGGCGAGCTGATCCCGCATCAAGTCGACGGGTCTAGGCATTCTTGGGCGCAGATCCCGCATCGTCTCGTCGCGTCTGGGCGCAAACACGTCGCGTCTCGTTGCGTCTTCAGAAGTCGTCGCTAACAGCACCTTTGGTTGCCACTGGTGGTTAGGCTGGTTGGTTGCGCAAACCCTATAGGAGGGTGGCATGCTGGTGGGCGTTTTTGCCCGGATAGGCACTAGAATGTGCAGATTTTGGGCGTTTTTGCCTGGATAGGCTAAGGAATGGGCATGCTTTGGGCGTTTTTGCCCGGATAGGCACCGGAATGCTTGGCCTTGGCTTGTCCTAGCAAGGCATTGCTGGGTTGGGCTCCCTTGGCCTTTTGGGCGCCTTGGACGATGTCTTGCGAAGACCATGGGCACAAGGCCATGGCATATGGTGAGGAAAGGACCACGGTTGCCAAGGTTAGGCACCGGAATGCTTGGCCTTGGCTTGCCAAAGCAGGGCATTGCTGGGTTGGGCTCCCTTGGCCTTCCGGGCGCCTTGGACACTGTCTTGGGAAGACCATGGGCACAAGGCCATGGCATATGGTGGGGAATGGACCACGGTTGCCAAGGCTAGGCATATAGAGAGGAATTGCATTTTTGCCCGGATAGGCACCGGAATGCTTGGCCTTGGCTTGCCATAGCAGGGCATTGCTGGGTTGGGCTCCCTTGGCCTTCCGGGGGCCTTGGACGCTGTCTTGGGAAGACCATGGGCACAAGGCCATGGCATATAGTGAGGAATGGACCACGGTTGGCAAGGCTAGGCATATAGAGAGGAATGGACCACGGTTGCCAAGGTTGCGCAAGTTTTGGGCATTTTTTGCCCGGATATGCCCAAGTATGCCCCGATAGGCCCGTTACGCCCCGGTATGAACGCGTATGCCCGGATTGACTCGGTATGCCTTGGGATACATGCGTATGCCCCGATAGGCTTGGTACGCCCCGATATGCGCACGTGTGCCCCAGTAGGGCTCGGTATGCCCCGGTATGTACGCGTGTGCCCCGATAGGCCCGGTATGCCCCGATATGCACACGTGTGCCCCAATAGGGGTCGGTATGCCCCGGTAGGTACGCGTGTGCCCCGTAATGCACGTTTCGCAGATCTCCCCGCATGTCCCGCCCCTATATGTAATACTTACTTACTTACTTACTTTCTTTCTTGCTTGCTTGCTTGCTTGCAATGGTTGGGAGTGCCCGGCATGCCCCGCTGCAGAGACCAAGGGCGCAATGACTTGGCACCGCGGATGCCGGGACTCCGGCACTTCCCGTGGCACTGATGGTTGGTTCCAAAGACAAAAGGCCGTGCAAGGCCACCGCACCGCGGATGATTTTGCTCGTGCTGGCGCCGTTGTGTGGCCAAAGAACATGCGCGAATGCTCGTGTCGGAAGGGTTGGTGTCCTGGCCCCGCGGGTGTCACGAATGCTCGGTTGCGAAGACCATGGGACCAGAGCCATGGCACGTCGGATGATGGCTCCAGCTGGCGCCCCGGCACTTTCTGTGGCATTGATGCTCGGTTTCAAAGACAAACGTGCGCAGGGCCAGGGGACCGCGGATGACTGCTCGTGCTGGCCCCGTTGGGCGGCATTGATGGTCGGTTGCAAAGAAAATGCGCGATTGCTCGTGTCGGGGCCTGGCAAGCCAAGGCCAAGCGAGCCATGGCAACGCGGATGATGGCTCCAGCTGGCGCCCCGGCACTTTCTGTGGCATTGATGCTCGGTTTCGAAGACAAACGTGCGCAGGGCCAGGGGACCGCGGAGGACTGCTCGTGCTGGCCCCGTTGGGCGGCATTGATGGTGTGTTGCAGAGAGCATGTGCGATTGCAAGTGTCGGCCGGGTTTGGGTTCCCTTGGGCTTTCGGGTGCCTTGGACGCTGTCTTGCGAAGACCATGGGCACAAGGCCCCGTCCTGGCCCCTTGTTCGATTCGCTCTCGTCTTGCGCTTGCTTCCAAGGTCCTCCATGACCTTCCCCATGGCCTTGCTAGATCCCCCCCATGACGCATGACCTCTGTCCGTTGATTGGTTTTGAGTGCACACCATGCCCGGCTTGGCACCGTGTTGTCGCGTGAGTGGCATTTGGATCGTGCATGCTGGTGGGCTACCTGCCAATGCGCACAAGCCTTGCACACTAGCCTTGCGCACGAGCCTTGCACAAAAGCCTTGGACACAAGCCTTGCGCACAAGCCATGCGCACAAGCCTTGGACGCTAGCCTTGCA
This sequence comes from Tasmannia lanceolata, assembly GCF_043159265.1. NCBI lineage: Eukaryota > Viridiplantae > Streptophyta > Magnoliopsida > Canellales > Winteraceae > Tasmannia > Tasmannia lanceolata. Next base: position 75,828 of record NW_027518804.1, on the reverse strand, counting down.
CACAAGCCATGCATACAAGCCTTGCTCACAAGCCTTGGGCACTGGCCCATCGCAGTAGCCTTGCACACAAGCCTTGCGCACTAGCTTTGGGCACGAGCCTTGCGCACTTGCCTTGGGCACTAGCCTTGCACACAACCCTTGGGAACTAGCCTTGCGCACCAGCCTTGCCCACAAGCCTTGCACACCAGCCTTGCACACTAGCCTTGCATACAAGCCTTGCACACTAGCCTTGCACACAGGCCATGCTCACTAGCCTTGGGCACTAGCCTTGCACACAGACCTTGGGCACTAGCCTTGCGCACTAGCCTTGCCCACGAGCCTTGCACACTAGCCTTGCACGCAGGCCTTGCACGCTAGGCATGCTTGGGCCAGCAGCTCCCGCATCAAGTCGGCGGGTGTAGGCACGGTTGGGCGCAGATCCCGCATCGCCTCGTCGCGTCTGGGCGCAAACCCGTCGCGTCTCGTTGCGTCTTCAGAAGTCGTCGCTAACAGCACCTTTGGTTGCCACTGGTGGTTAGGCGGGTTGGTTGCGCAAACCCTATAGGAGGGTGGCATGCTGCGGGGCGCTGGAATGCGCAGGCTTAGGGCGTTTTTGCCCGGATAGGCACTGGAATGTGCTGGTTTTGGGCGTTTTTGCCTGGATAGGCTAAGGAATGGGCATGCTTTGGGCGTTTTCCCCGGATAGGCACTGGAATGGGCTGGTTTTGGGCGTTTTTGCCTGGATAGGCTAACGAATGGGGCATGCTTTGGGCGTTTTTGCCCGGGTAGGCACTGGAATGCCTGGCCTTGGCTGGGCATTGCTGGGTTGGGCTCCCTTGGCCTTTCAGG
>NW_027518804.1:52500-55000 GCF_043159265.1 Tasmannia lanceolata | reverse complement strand
GTTTTGGGCATTTTTTGCCCGGATATGCCCAAGTATGCCCCGATAGGCCCGTTACGCCCCGGTATGAACGCGTATGCCCGGATAGACTCGGTATGCCTTGGGATACATGCGTATGCCCCGATAGGCTTGGTACGCCCCGATATGCGCACGTGTGCCCCAGTAGGGCTCGGTATGCCCCGGTATGTACGCGTGTGCCCCGATAGGCCCGGTATGCCCCGATATGCACACGTGTGCCCCAATAGGGGTCGGTATGCCCCGGTAGGTACGCGTGTGCCCCGTAATGCACGTTTCGCAGATCTCCCCGCATGTCCCGCCCCTATATGTAATACTTACTTACTTACTTACTTTCTTTCTTGCTTGCTTGCTTGCTTGCAATGGTTGGGAGTGCCCGGCATGCCCCGCTGCAGAGACCAAGGGCGCAATGACTTGGCACCGCGGATGCCGGGACTCCGGCACTTCCCGTGGCACTGATGGTTGGTTCCAAAGACAAAAGGCCGTGCAAGGCCACCGCACCGCGGATGATTTTGCTCGTGCTGGCGCCGTTGTGTGGCCAAAGAACATGCGCGAATGCTCGTGTCGGAAGGGTTGGTGTCCTGGCCCCGCGGGTGTCACGAATGCTCGGTTGCGAAGACCATGGGACCAGAGCCATGGCACGTCGGATGATGGCTCCAGCTGGCGCCCCGGCACTTTCTGTGGCATTGATGCTCGGTTTCAAAGACAAACGTGCGCAGGGCCAGGGGACCGCGGATGACTGCTCGTGCTGGCCCCGTTGGGCGGCATTGATGGTCGGTTGCAAAGAAAATGCGCGATTGCTCGTGTCGGGGCCTGGCAAGCCAAGGCCAAGCGAGCCATGGCAACGCGGATGATGGCTCCAGCTGGCGCCCCGGCACTTTCTGTGGCATTGATGCTCGGTTTCGAAGACAAACGTGCGCAGGGCCAGGGGACCGCGGAGGACTGCTCGTGCTGGCCCCGTTGGGCGGCATTGATGGTGTGTTGCAGAGAGCATGTGCGATTGCAAGTGTCGGCCGGGTTTGGGTTCCCTTGGGCTTTCGGGTGCCTTGGACGCTGTCTTGCGAAGACCATGGGCACAAGGCCCCGTCCTGGCCCCTTGTTCGATTCGCTCTCGTCTTGCGCTTGCTTCCAAGGTCCTCCATGACCTTCCCCATGGCCTTGCTAGATCCCCCCCATGACGCATGACCTCTGTCCGTTGATTGGTTTTGAGTGCACACCATGCCCGGCTTGGCACCGTGTTGTCGCGTGAGTGGCATTTGGATCGTGCATGCTGGTGGGCTACCTGCCAATGCGCACAAGCCTTGCACACTAGCCTTGCGCACGAGCCTTGCACAAAAGCCTTGGACACAAGCCTTGCGCACAAGCCATGCGCACAAGCCTTGGACGCTAGCCTTGCACACAAGCCATGCATACAAGCCTTGCTCACAAGCCTTGGGCACTGGCCCATCGCAGTAGCCTTGCACACAAGCCTTGCGCACTAGCTTTGGGCACGAGCCTTGCGCACTTGCCTTGGGCACTAGCCTTGCACACAACCCTTGGGAACTAGCCTTGCGCACCAGCCTTGCCCACAAGCCTTGCACACCAGCCTTGCACACTAGCCTTGCATACAAGCCTTGCACACTAGCCTTGCACACAGGCCATGCTCACTAGCCTTGGGCACTAGCCTTGCACACAGACCTTGGGCACTAGCCTTGCGCACTAGCCTTGCCCACGAGCCTTGCACACTAGCCTTGCACGCAGGCCTTGCACGCTAGGCATGCTTGGGCCAGCAGCTCCCGCATCAAGTCGGCGGGTGTAGGCACGGTTGGGCGCAGATCCCGCATCGCCTCGTCGCGTCTGGGCGCAAACCCGTCGCGTCTCGTTGCGTCTTCAGAAGTCGTCGCTAACAGCACCTTTGGTTGCCACTGGTGGTTAGGCGGGTTGGTTGCGCAAACCCTATAGGAGGGTGGCATGCTGCGGGGCGCTGGAATGCGCAGGCTTAGGGCGTTTTTGCCCGGATAGGCACTGGAATGTGCTGGTTTTGGGCGTTTTTGCCTGGATAGGCTAAGGAATGGGCATGCTTTGGGCGTTTTCCCCGGATAGGCACTGGAATGGGCTGGTTTTGGGCGTTTTTGCCTGGATAGGCTAACGAATGGGGCATGCTTTGGGCGTTTTTGCCCGGGTAGGCACTGGAATGCCTGGCCTTGGCTGGGCATTGCTGGGTTGGGCTCCCTTGGCCTTTCAGGCGCCTTGGATGCTGTCTTGTGAAGACCATGGGCACAAGGCCATGGCATATAGTGGGGAATGGACCATGGTTGCCAAGGTTAGGCAATATAGAGGGCGGTGGGCGAGTAGGCCATGGCGTCACTTGTTTGCCCGTGTTTGCTCCCTTTGTGCGTTGTTTGGTTTTGGGAGCACACCTACCTTGCTAGGCTCGGCGGCTTACCCCTGCCCTTGTGGGTACTGGGTTGCACGTCTGTTTGCAACCCTATGGCTTGGTTGCTGCTGG
>NW_027518804.1:30000-32500 GCF_043159265.1 Tasmannia lanceolata | reverse complement strand
TGCCCCGATATGCACACGTGTGCCCCAATAGGGGTCGGTATGCCCCGGTAGGTACGCGTGTGCCCCGTAATGCACGTTTCGCAGATCTCCCCGCATGTCCCGCCCCTATATGTAATACTTACTTACTTACTTACTTTCTTTCTTGCTTGCTTGCTTGCTTGCAATGGTTGGGAGTGCCCGGCATGCCCCGCTGCAGAGACCAAGGGCGCAATGACTTGGCACCGCGGATGCCGGGACTCCGGCACTTCCCGTGGCACTGATGGTTGGTTCCAAAGACAAAAGGCCGTGCAAGGCCACCGCACCGCGGATGATTTTGCTCGTGCTGGCGCCGTTGTGTGGCCAAAGAACATGCGCGAATGCTCGTGTCGGAAGGGTTGGTGTCCTGGCCCCGCGGGTGTCACGAATGCTCGGTTGCGAAGACCATGGGACCAGAGCCATGGCACGTCGGATGATGGCTCCAGCTGGCGCCCCGGCACTTTCTGTGGCATTGATGCTCGGTTTCAAAGACAAACGTGCGCAGGGCCAGGGGACCGCGGATGACTGCTCGTGCTGGCCCCGTTGGGCGGCATTGATGGTCGGTTGCAAAGAAAATGCGCGATTGCTCGTGTCGGGGCCTGGCAAGCCAAGGCCAAGCGAGCCATGGCAACGCGGATGATGGCTCCAGCTGGCGCCCCGGCACTTTCTGTGGCATTGATGCTCGGTTTCGAAGACAAACGTGCGCAGGGCCAGGGGACCGCGGAGGACTGCTCGTGCTGGCCCCGTTGGGCGGCATTGATGGTGTGTTGCAGAGAGCATGTGCGATTGCAAGTGTCGGCCGGGTTTGGGTTCCCTTGGGCTTTCGGGTGCCTTGGACGCTGTCTTGCGAAGACCATGGGCACAAGGCCCCGTCCTGGCCCCTTGTTCGATTCGCTCTCGTCTTGCGCTTGCTTCCAAGGTCCTCCATGACCTTCCCCATGGCCTTGCTAGATCCCCCCCATGACGCATGACCTCTGTCCGTTGATTGGTTTTGAGTGCACACCATGCCCGGCTTGGCACCGTGTTGTCGCGTGAGTGGCATTTGGATCGTGCATGCTGGTGGGCTACCTGCCAATGCGCACAAGCCTTGCACACTAGCCTTGCGCACGAGCCTTGCACAAAAGCCTTGGACACAAGCCTTGCGCACAAGCCATGCGCACAAGCCTTGGACGCTAGCCTTGCACACAAGCCATGCATACAAGCCTTGCTCACAAGCCTTGGGCACTGGCCCATCGCAGTAGCCTTGCACACAAGCCTTGCGCACTAGCTTTGGGCACGAGCCTTGCGCACTTGCCTTGGGCACTAGCCTTGCACACAACCCTTGGGAACTAGCCTTGCGCACCAGCCTTGCCCACAAGCCTTGCACACCAGCCTTGCACACTAGCCTTGCATACAAGCCTTGCACACTAGCCTTGCACACAGGCCATGCTCACTAGCCTTGGGCACTAGCCTTGCACACAGACCTTGGGCACTAGCCTTGCGCACTAGCCTTGCCCACGAGCCTTGCACACTAGCCTTGCACGCAGGCCTTGCACGCTAGGCATGCTTGGGCCAGCAGCTCCCGCATCAAGTCGGCGGGTGTAGGCACGGTTGGGCGCAGATCCCGCATCGCCTCGTCGCGTCTGGGCGCAAACCCGTCGCGTCTCGTTGCGTCTTCAGAAGTCGTCGCTAACAGCACCTTTGGTTGCCACTGGTGGTTAGGCGGGTTGGTTGCGCAAACCCTATAGGAGGGTGGCATGCTGCGGGGCGCTGGAATGCGCAGGCTTAGGGCGTTTTTGCCCGGATAGGCACTGGAATGTGCTGGTTTTGGGCGTTTTTGCCTGGATAGGCTAAGGAATGGGCATGCTTTGGGCGTTTTCCCCGGATAGGCACTGGAATGGGCTGGTTTTGGGCGTTTTTGCCTGGATAGGCTAACGAATGGGGCATGCTTTGGGCGTTTTTGCCCGGGTAGGCACTGGAATGCCTGGCCTTGGCTGGGCATTGCTGGGTTGGGCTCCCTTGGCCTTTCAGGCGCCTTGGATGCTGTCTTGTGAAGACCATGGGCACAAGGCCATGGCATATAGTGGGGAATGGACCATGGTTGCCAAGGTTAGGCAATATAGAGGGCGGTGGGCGAGTAGGCCATGGCGTCACTTGTTTGCCCGTGTTTGCTCCCTTTGTGCGTTGTTTGGTTTTGGGAGCACACCTACCTTGCTAGGCTCGGCGGCTTACCCCTGCCCTTGTGGGTACTGGGTTGCACGTCTGTTTGCAACCCTATGGCTTGGTTGCTGCTGGCTTGGTTGGGTAGTTTGCCTCCGCCAATGCGCACAAGGGTTCCTTTTCTTCGTACCTGTGAGCTTACCTCCCTTGTTCGATTTGCTTTTGTATTGCGCTTTCTTACAGGGTCTCTCCAATGAGCTTCCCCCCCCCCATCTTTGTCCTGGGCCTTTTGCTAGATCTCTCCCCTTCCCCCATTCCATTCGCCATCGTTGGCTTGCCTCAACCG
>NW_027518804.1:20000-22500 GCF_043159265.1 Tasmannia lanceolata | reverse complement strand
TCGCGTCTCGTTGCGTCTTCAGAAGTCGTCGCTAACAGCACCTTTGGTTGCCACTGGTGGTTAGGCTGGTTGGTTGCGCAAACCCTATAGGAGGGTGGCATGCTGGTGGGCGTTTTTGCCCGGATAGGCACTAGAATGTGCAGATTTTGGGCGTTTTTGCCTGGATAGGCTAAGGAATGGGCATGCTTTGGGCGTTTTTGCCCGGATAGGCACCGGAATGCTTGGCCTTGGCTTGTCCTAGCAAGGCATTGCTGGGTTGGGCTCCCTTGGCCTTTTGGGCGCCTTGGACGATGTCTTGCGAAGACCATGGGCACAAGGCCATGGCATATGGTGAGGAAAGGACCACGGTTGCCAAGGTTAGGCACCGGAATGCTTGGCCTTGGCTTGCCCTAGCAGGGCATTGCTGGGTTGGGCTCCCTTGGCCTTTTGGGCGCCTTGGACGATGTCTTGCGAAGACCATGGGCACAAGGCCATGGCATATGGTGAGGAAAGGACCACGGTTGCCAAGGTTAGGCACCGGAATGCTTGGCCTTGGCTTGCCAAAGCAGGGCATTGCTGGGTTGGGCTCCCTTGGCCTTCCGGGCGCCTTGGACACTGTCTTGGGAAGACCATGGGCACAAGGCCATGGCATATGGTGGGGAATGGACCACGGTTGCCAAGGCTAGGCATATAGAGAGGAATCGCATTTTTGCCCGGATAGGCACCGAAATGCTTGGCCTTGGCTTGCCATAGCAGGGCATTGCTGGGTTGGGCTCCCTTGGCCTTCCGGGGGCCTTGGACGCTGTCTTGGGAAGACCATGGGCACAAGGCCATGGCATATAGTGAGGAATGGACCACGGTTGGCAAGGCTAGGCATATAGAGAGGAATGGACCACGGTTGCCAAGGTTGCGCAAGTTTTGGGCATTTTTTGCCCGGATATGCCCAAGTATGCCCCGATAGGCCCGTTACGCCCCGGTATGAACGCGTATGCCCGGATAGACTCGGTATGCCTTGGGATACATGCGTATGCCCCGATAGGCTTGGTACGCCCCGATATGCGCACGTGTGCCCCAGTAGGGCTCGGTATGCCCCGGTATGTACGCGTGTGCCCCGATAGGCCCGGTATGCCCCGATATGCACACGTGTGCCCCAATAGGGGTCGGTATGCCCCGGTAGGTACGCGTGTGCCCCGTAATGCACGTTTCGCAGATCTCCCCGCATGTCCCGCCCCTATATGTAATACTTACTTACTTACTTACTTTCTTTCTTGCTTGCTTGCTTGCTTGCAATGGTTGGGAGTGCCCGGCATGCCCCGCTGCAGAGACCAAGGGCGCAATGACTTGGCACCGCGGATGCCGGGACTCCGGCACTTCCCGTGGCACTGATGGTTGGTTCCAAAGACAAAAGGCCGTGCAAGGCCACCGCACCGCGGATGATTTTGCTCGTGCTGGCGCCGTTGTGTGGCCAAAGAACATGCGCGAATGCTCGTGTCGGAAGGGTTGGTGTCCTGGCCCCGCGGGTGTCACGAATGCTCGGTTGCGAAGACCATGGGACCAGAGCCATGGCACGTCGGATGATGGCTCCAGCTGGCGCCCCGGCACTTTCTGTGGCATTGATGCTCGGTTTCAAAGACAAACGTGCGCAGGGCCAGGGGACCGCGGATGACTGCTCGTGCTGGCCCCGTTGGGCGGCATTGATGGTCGGTTGCAAAGAAAATGCGCGATTGCTCGTGTCGGGGCCTGGCAAGCCAAGGCCAAGCGAGCCATGGCAACGCGGATGATGGCTCCAGCTGGCGCCCCGGCACTTTCTGTGGCATTGATGCTCGGTTTCGAAGACAAACGTGCGCAGGGCCAGGGGACCGCGGAGGACTGCTCGTGCTGGCCCCGTTGGGCGGCATTGATGGTGTGTTGCAGAGAGCATGTGCGATTGCAAGTGTCGGCCGGGTTTGGGTTCCCTTGGGCTTTCGGGTGCCTTGGACGCTGTCTTGCGAAGACCATGGGCACAAGGCCCCGTCCTGGCCCCTTGTTCGATTCGCTCTCGTCTTGCGCTTGCTTCCAAGGTCCTCCATGACCTTCCCCATGGCCTTGCTAGATCCCCCCCATGACGCATGACCTCTGTCCGTTGATTGGTTTTGAGTGCACACCATGCCCGGCTTGGCACCGTGTTGTCGCGTGAGTGGCATTTGGATCGTGCATGCTGGTGGGCTACCTGCCAATGCGCACAAGCCTTGCACACTAGCCTTGCGCACGAGCCTTGCACAAAAGCCTTGGACACAAGCCTTGCGCACAAGCCATGCGCACAAGCCTTGGACGCTAGCCTTGCACACAAGCCATGCATACAAGCCTTGCTCACAAGCCTTGGGCACTGGCCCATCGCAGTAGCCTTGCACACAAGCCTTGCGCACTAGCTTTGGGCACGAGCCTTGCGCACTTGCCTTGGGCACTAGCCTTGCACACAACCCTTGGGAACTAGCCTTGCGCACCAGCCTTGCCCACAAGCCTTGCACACCAGCCTTGCACA
>NW_027518804.1:7500-10000 GCF_043159265.1 Tasmannia lanceolata | reverse complement strand
CCGGCACTTCCCGTGGCACTGATGGTTGGTTCCAAAGACAAAAGGCCGTGCAAGGCCACCGCACCGCGGATGATTTTGCTCGTGCTGGCGCCGTTGTGTGGCCAAAGAACATGCGCGAATGCTCGTGTCGGAAGGGTTGGTGTCCTGGCCCCGCGGGTGTCACGAATGCTCGGTTGCGAAGACCATGGGACCAGAGCCATGGCACGTCGGATGATGGCTCCAGCTGGCGCCCCGGCACTTTCTGTGGCATTGATGCTCGGTTTCAAAGACAAACGTGCGCAGTGCCAGGGGACCGCGGATGACTGCTCGTGCTGGCCCCGTTGGGCGGCATTGATGGTCGGTTGCAAAGAAAATGCGCGATTGCTCGTGTCGGGGCCCGGCAAGCCAAGGCCAAGCGAGCCATGGCACGTCGGATGATGGCTCCAGCTGGCGCCCCGGCACTTTCTGTGGCATTGATGCTCGGTTTCAAAGACAAACGTGCGCAGGGCCAGGGGACCGCGGATGACTGCTCGTGCTGGCCCCGTTGGGCGGCATTGATGGTCGGTTGCAAAGAAAATGCGCGATTGCTCGTGTCGGGGCCTGGCAAGCCAAGGCCAAGCGAGCCATGGCAACGCGGATGATGGCTCGCTAGTGCTGGCGCCGTGCACAGTGGCCTCGCACACTCGCCCTGCACGCTTCCCTTGCACGCAGCCTTGCACACTAGCCTCGCATGCGAGCCTTGCACCCTAGCCATGCAAACTAGCCTTGCACGGTAGCCATGCACACAAGCCGTGCACATTAGCCATGCGCACAAGCCCCGCACACTAGCCTTGCGCACAACCCTTGCACACAAGCCATGCACTCGAGCAATGCACACAAGCCTTGCACTCAAGCAATGCACACAAGCCCTGGACACTAGCCTTGCACACGGGCCTGGCACACAAGCCTTGGGCACTAGCCTTGCGCACTAGCGTTCCACATGAGCCTTGCACACTAGCCTTGGACACTAGCCTTGCACACAGGCCTTGCACACTAGGCATGCTTGGGCGAGCTGATCCCGCATCAAGTCGACGGGTCTAGGCATTCTTGGGCGCAGATCCCGCATCGTCTCGTCGCGTCTGGGCGCAAACACGTCGCGTCTCGTTGCGTCTTCAGAAGTCGTCGCTAACAGCACCTTTGGTTGCCACTGGTGGTTAGGCTGGTTGGTTGCGCAAACCCTATAGGAGGGTGGCATGCTGGTGGGCGTTTTTGCCCGGATAGGCACTAGAATGTGCAGATTTTGGGCGTTTTTGCCTGGATAGGCTAAGGAATGGGCATGCTTTGGGCGTTTTTGCCCGGATAGGCACCGGAATGCTTGGCCTTGGCTTGTCCTAGCAAGGCATTGCTGGGTTGGGCTCCCTTGGCCTTTTGGGCGCCTTGGACGATGTCTTGCGAAGACCATGGGCACAAGGCCATGGCATATGGTGAGGAAAGGACCACGGTTGCCAAGGTTAGGCACCGGAATGCTTGGCCTTGGCTTGCCAAAGCAGGGCATTGCTGGGTTGGGCTCCCTTGGCCTTCCGGGCGCCTTGGACACTGTCTTGGGAAGACCATGGGCACAAGGCCATGGCATATGGTGGGGAATGGACCACGGTTGCCAAGGCTAGGCATATAGAGAGGAATTGCATTTTTGCCCGGATAGGCACCGGAATGCTTGGCCTTGGCTTGCCATAGCAGGGCATTGCTGGGTTGGGCTCCCTTGGCCTTCCGGGGGCCTTGGACGCTGTCTTGGGAAGACCATGGGCACAAGGCCATGGCATATAGTGAGGAATGGACCACGGTTGGCAAGGCTAGGCATATAGAGAGGAATGGACCACGGTTGCCAAGGTTGCGCAAGTTTTGGGCATTTTTTGCCCGGATATGCCCAAGTATGCCCCGATAGGCCCGTTACGCCCCGGTATGAACGCGTATGCCCGGATTGACTCGGTATGCCTTGGGATACATGCGTATGCCCCGATAGGCTTGGTACGCCCCGATATGCGCACGTGTGCCCCAGTAGGGCTCGGTATGCCCCGGTATGTACGCGTGTGCCCCGATAGGCCCGGTATGCCCCGATATGCACACGTGTGCCCCAATAGGGGTCGGTATGCCCCGGTAGGTACGCGTGTGCCCCGTAATGCACGTTTCGCAGATCTCCCCGCATGTCCCGCCCCTATATGTAATACTTACTTACTTACTTACTTTCTTTCTTGCTTGCTTGCTTGCTTGCAATGGTTGGGAGTGCCCGGCATGCCCCGCTGCAGAGACCAAGGGCGCAATGACTTGGCACCGCGGATGCCGGGACTCCGGCACTTCCCGTGGCACTGATGGTTGGTTCCAAAGACAAAAGGCCGTGCAAGGCCACCGCACCGCGGATGATTTTGCTCGTGCTGGCGCCGTTGTGTGGCCAAAGAACATGCGCGAATGCTCGTGTCGGAAGGGTTGGTGTCCTGGCCCCGCGGGTGTCACGAATGCTCGGTTGCGAAGACCATGGGACCAGAGC
>NW_027518803.1:117500-122500 GCF_043159265.1 Tasmannia lanceolata | reverse complement strand
CAAGCCTTGGGCACTAGCCTTGGACACTAGCCTTGCACACAGTCCTTGCACACTAGGCATGCTTGGGCGAGCTGATCCCGCATCAAGTCGACGGGTCTAGGCATTCTTGGGCGCAGATCCCGCATCGTCTCGTCGCGTCTGGGCGCAAACACGTCGCGTCTCGTTGCGTCTTCAGAAGTCGTCGCTAACAGCACCTTTGGTTGCCACTGGTGGTTAGGCTGGTTGGTTGCGCAAACCCTATAGGAGGGTGGCATGCTGGTGGGCGTTTTTGCCCGGATAGGCACTAGAATGTGCAGATTTTGGGCGTTTTTGCCTGGATAGGCTAAGGAATGGGCATGCTTTGGGCGTTTTTGCCCGGATAGGCACCGGAATGCTTGGCCTTGGCTTGTCCTAGCAAGGCATTGCTGGGTTGGGCTCCCTTGGCCTTTTGGGCGCCTTGGACGATGTCTTGCGAAGACCATGGGCACAAGGCCATGGCATATGGTGAAGAAAGGACCACGGTTGCCAAGGTTAGGCACCGGAATGCTTGGCCTTGGCTTGCCCTAGCAGGGCATTGCTGGGTTGGGCTCCCTTGGCCTTTTGGGCGCCTTGGACGATGTCTTGCGAAGACCATGGGCACAAGGCCATGGCATATGGTGAGGAAAGGACCACGGTTGCCAAGGTTAGGCACCGGAATGCTTGGCCTTGGCTTGCCAAAGCAGGGCATTGCTGGGTTGGGCTCCCTTGGCCTTCCGGGCGCCTTGGACACTGTCTTGGGAAGACCATGGGCACAAGGCCATGGCATATGGTGGGGAATGGACCACGGTTGCCAAGGCTAGGCATATAGAGAGGAATCGCATTTTTGCCCGGATAGGCACCGGAATGCTTGGCCTTGGCTTGCCATAGCAGGGCATTGCTGGGTTGGGCTCCCTTGGCCTTCCGGGGGCCTTGGACGCTGTCTTGGGAAGACCATGGGCACAAGGCCATGGCATATAGTGAGGAATGGACCACGGTTGGCAAGGCTAGGCATATAGAGAGGAATGGACCACGGTTGCCAAGGTTGCGCAAGTTTTGGGCATTTTTTGCCCGGATATGCCCAAGTATGCCCCTATAGGCCCGTTACGCCCCGGTATGAACGCGTATGCCCGGATAGACTCGGTATGCCTTGGGATACATGCGTATGCCCCGATAGGCTTGGTACGCCCCGATATGCGCACGTGTGCCCCAGTAGGGCTCGGTATGCCCCGGTATGTACGCGTGTGCCCCGATAGGCCCGGTATGCCCCGATAGGCCCGGTATGCCCCGATATGCACACGTGTGCCCCAATAGGGGTCGGTATGCCCCGGTAGGTACGCGTGTGCCCCGTAATGCACGTTTCGCAGATCTCCCCGCATGTCCCGCCCCTATATGTAATACTTACTTACTTACTTACTTTCTTTCTTGCTTGCTTGCTTGCTTGCAATGGTTGGGAGTGCCCGGCATGCCCCGCTGCAGAGACCAAGGGCGCAATGACTTGGCACCGCGGATGCCGGGACTCCGGCACTTCCCGTGGCACTGATGGTTGGTTCCAAAGACAAAAGGCCGTGCAAGGCCACCGCACCGCGGATGATTTTGCTCGTGCTGGCGCCGTTGTGTGGCCAAAGAACATGCGCGAATGCTCGTGTCGGAAGGGTTGGTGTCCTGGCCCCGCGGGTGTCACGAATGCTCGGTTGCGAAGACCATGGGACCAGAGCCATGGCACGTCGGATGATGGCTCCAGCTGGCGCCCCGGCACTTTCTGTGGCATTGATGCTCGGTTTCAAAGACAAACGTGCGCAGGGCCAGGGGACCGCGGATGACTGCTCGTGCTGGCCCCGTTGGGCGGCATTGATGGTCGGTTGCAAAGAAAATGCGCGATTGCTCGTGTCGGGGCCTGGCAAGCCAAGGCCAAGCGAGCCATGGCAACGCGGATGATGGCTCGCTAGTGCTGGCGCCGTGCACAGTGGCCTCGCACACTCGCCCTGCACGCTTCCCTTGCACGCAGCCTTGCACACTAGCCTCGCATGCGAGCCTTGCACCCTAGCCATGCAAACTAGCCTTGCACGGTAGCCATGCACACAAGCCGTGCACATTAGCCATGCGCACAAGCCCCGCACACTAGCCTTGCGCACAACCCTTGCACACAAGCCATGCACTCGAGCAATGCACACAAGCCTTGCACTCAAGCAATGCACACAAGCCCTGGACACTAGCCTTGCACACGGGCCTGGCACACAAGCCTTGGGCACTAGCCTTGCGCACTAGCGTTCCACATGAGCCTTGCACACTAGCCTTGGACACTAGCCTTGCACACAGGCCTTGCACACTAGGCATGCTTGGGCGAGCTGATCCCGCATCAAGTCGACGGGTCTAGGCATTCTTGGGCGCAGATCCCGCATCGTCTCGTCGCGTCTGGGCGCAAACACGTCGCGTCTCGTTGCGTCTTCAGAAGTCGTCGCTAACAGCACCTTTGGTTGCCACTGGTGGTTAGGCTGGTTGGTTGCGCAAACCCTATAGGAGGGTGGCATGCTGGTGGGCGTTTTTGCCCGGATAGGCACTAGAATGTGCAGATTTTGGGCGTTTTTGCCTGGATAGGCTAAGGAATGGGCATGCTTTGGGCGTTTTTGCCCGGATAGGCACCGGAATGCTTGGCCTTGGCTTGTCCTAGCAAGGCATTGCTGGGTTGGGCTCCCTTGGCCTTTTGGGCGCCTTGGACGATGTCTTGCGAAGACCATGGGCACAAGGCCATGGCATATGGTGAGGAAAGGACCACGGTTGCCAAGGTTAGGCACCGGAATGCTTGGCCTTGGCTTGCCCTAGCAGGGCATTGCTGGGTTGGGCTCCCTTGGCCTTTTGGGCGCCTTGGACGATGTCTTGCGAAGACCATGGGCACAAGGCCATGGCATATGGTGAGGAAAGGACCACGGTTGCCAAGGTTAGGCACCGGAATGCTTGGCCTTGGCTTGCCAAAGCAGGGCATTGCTGGGTTGGGCTCCCTTGGCCTTCCGGGCGCCTTGGACACTGTCTTGGGAAGACCATGGGCACAAGGCCATGGCATATGGTGGGGAATGGACCACGGTTGCCAAGGCTAGGCATATAGAGAGGAATCGCATTTTTGCCCGGATAGGCACCGGAATGCTTGGCCTTGGCTTGCCATAGCAGGGCATTGCTGGGTTGGGCTCCCTTGGCCTTCCGGGGGCCTTGGACGCTGTCTTGGGAAGACCATGGGCACAAGGCCATGGCATATAGTGAGGAATGGACCACGGTTGGCAAGGCTAGGCATATAGAGAGGAATGGACCACGGTTGCCAAGGTTGCGCAAGTTTTGGGCATTTTTTGCCCGGATATGCCCAAGTATGCCCCGATAGGCCCGTTACGCCCCGGTATGAACGCGTATGCCCGGATAGACTCGGTATGCCTTGGGATACATGCGTATGCCCCGATAGGCTTGGTACGCCCCGATATGCGCACGTGTGCCCCAGTAGGGCTCGGTATGCCCCGGTATGTACGCGTGTGCCCCGATAGGCCCGGTATGCCCCGATATGCACACGTGTGCCCCAATAGGGGTCGGTATGCCCCGGTAGGTACGCGTGTGCCCCGTAATGCACGTTTCGCAGATCTCCCCGCATGTCCCGCCCCTATATGTAATACTTACTTACTTACTTACTTTCTTTCTTGCTTGCTTGCTTGCTTGCAATGGTTGGGAGTGCCCGGCATGCCCCGCTGCAGAGACCAAGGGCGCAATGACTTGGCACCGCGGATGCCGGGACTCCGGCACTTCCCGTGGCACTGATGGTTGGTTCCAAAGACAAAAGGCCGTGCAAGGCCACCGCACCGCGGATGATTTTGCTCGTGCTGGCGCCGTTGTGTGGCCAAAGAACATGCGCGAATGCTCGTGTCGGAAGGGTTGGTGTCCTGGCCCCGCGGGTGTCACGAATGCTCGGTTGCGAAGACCATGGGACCAGAGCCATGGCACGTCGGATGATGGCTCCAGCTGGCGCCCCGGCACTTTCTGTGGCATTGATGCTCGGTTTCAAAGACAAACGTGCGCAGGGCCAGGGGACCGCGGATGACTGCTCGTGCTGGCCCCGTTGGGCGGCATTGATGGTCGGTTGCAAAGAAAATGCGCGATTGCTCGTGTCGGGGCCTGGCAAGCCAAGGCCAAGCGAGCCATGGCAACGCGGATGATGGCTCCAGCTGGCGCCCCGGCACTTTCTGTGGCATTGATGCTCGGTTTCGAAGACAAACGTGCGCAGGGCCAGGGGACCGCGGAGGACTGCTCGTGCTGGCCCCGTTGGGCGGCATTGATGGTGTGTTGCAGAGAGCATGTGCGATTGCAAGTGTCGGCCGGGTTTGGGTTCCCTTGGGCTTTCGGGTGCCTTGGACGCTGTCTTGCGAAGACCATGGGCACAAGGCCCCGTCCTGGCCCCTTGTTCGATTCGCTCTCGTCTTGCGCTTGCTTCCAAGGTCCTCCATGACCTTCCCCATGGCCTTGCTAGATCCCCCCCATGACGCATGACCTCTGTCCGTTGATTGGTTTTGAGTGCACACCATGCCCGGCTTGGCACCGTGTTGTCGCGTGAGTGGCATTTGGATCGTGCATGCTGGTGGGCTACCTGCCAATGCGCACAAGCCTTGCACACTAGCCTTGCGCACGAGCCTTGCACAAAAGCCTTGGACACAAGCCTTGCGCACAAGCCATGCGCACAAGCCTTGGACGCTAGCCTTGCACACAAGCCATGCATACAAGCCTTGCTCACAAGCCTTGGGCACTGGCCCATCGCAGTAGCCTTGCACACAAGCCTTGCGCACTAGCTTTGGGCACGAGCCTTGCGCACTTGCCTTGGGCACTAGCCTTGCACACAACCCTTGGGAACTAGCCTTGCGCACCAGCCTTGCCCACAAGCCTTGCACACCAGCCTTGCACACTAGCCTTGCATACAAGCCTTGCACACTAGCCTTGCACACAGGCCATGCTCACTAGCCTTGGGCACTAGCCTTGCA
>NW_027518803.1:102500-107500 GCF_043159265.1 Tasmannia lanceolata | reverse complement strand
AAAGAACATGCGCGAATGCTCGTGTCGGAAGGGTTGGTGTCCTGGCCCCGCGGGTGTCACGAATGCTCGGTTGCGAAGACCATGGGACCAGAGCCATGGCACGTCGGATGATGGCTCCAGCTGGCGCCCCGGCACTTTCTGTGGCATTGATGCTCGGTTTCAAAGACAAACGTGCGCAGTGCCAGGGGACCGCGGATGACTGCTCGTGCTGGCCCCGTTGGGCGGCATTGATGGTCGGTTGCAAAGAAAATGCGCGATTGCTCGTGTCGGGGCCCGGCAAGCCAAGGCCAAGCGAGCCATGGCACGTCGGATGATGGCTCCAGCTGGCGCCCCGGCACTTTCTGTGGCATTGATGCTCGGTTTCAAAGACAAACGTGCGCAGGGCCAGGGGACCGCGGATGACTGCTCGTGCTGGCCCCGTTGGGCGGCATTGATGGTCGGTTGCAAAGAAAATGCGCGATTGCTCGTGTCGGGGCCTGGCAAGCCAAGGCCAAGCGAGCCATGGCAACGCGGATGATGGCTCGCTAGTGCTGGCGCCGTGCACAGTGGCCTCGCACACTCGCCCTGCACGCTTCCCTTGCACGCAGCCTTGCACACTAGCCTCGCATGCGAGCCTTGCACCCTAGCCATGCAAACTAGCCTTGCACGGTAGCCATGCACACAAGCCGTGCACATTAGCCATGCGCACAAGCCCCGCACACTAGCCTTGCGCACAACCCTTGCACACAAGCCATGCACTCGAGCAATGCACACAAGCCTTGCACTCAAGCAATGCACACAAGCCCTGGACACTAGCCTTGCACACGGGCCTGGCACACAAGCCTTGGGCACTAGCCTTGCGCACTAGCGTTCCACATGAGCCTTGCACACTAGCCTTGGACACTAGCCTTGCACACAGGCCTTGCACACTAGGCATGCTTGGGCGAGCTGATCCCGCATCAAGTCGACGGGTCTAGGCATTCTTGGGCGCAGATCCCGCATCGTCTCGTCGCGTCTGGGCGCAAACACGTCGCGTCTCGTTGCGTCTTCAGAAGTCGTCGCTAACAGCACCTTTGGTTGCCACTGGTGGTTAGGCTGGTTGGTTGCGCAAACCCTATAGGAGGGTGGCATGCTGGTGGGCGTTTTTGCCCGGATAGGCACTAGAATGTGCAGATTTTGGGCGTTTTTGCCTGGATAGGCTAAGGAATGGGCATGCTTTGGGCGTTTTTGCCCGGATAGGCACCGGAATGCTTGGCCTTGGCTTGTCCTAGCAAGGCATTGCTGGGTTGGGCTCCCTTGGCCTTTTGGGCGCCTTGGACGATGTCTTGCGAAGACCATGGGCACAAGGCCATGGCATATGGTGAGGAAAGGACCACGGTTGCCAAGGTTAGGCACCGGAATGCTTGGCCTTGGCTTGCCAAAGCAGGGCATTGCTGGGTTGGGCTCCCTTGGCCTTCCGGGCGCCTTGGACACTGTCTTGGGAAGACCATGGGCACAAGGCCATGGCATATGGTGGGGAATGGACCACGGTTGCCAAGGCTAGGCATATAGAGAGGAATTGCATTTTTGCCCGGATAGGCACCGGAATGCTTGGCCTTGGCTTGCCATAGCAGGGCATTGCTGGGTTGGGCTCCCTTGGCCTTCCGGGGGCCTTGGACGCTGTCTTGGGAAGACCATGGGCACAAGGCCATGGCATATAGTGAGGAATGGACCACGGTTGGCAAGGCTAGGCATATAGAGAGGAATGGACCACGGTTGCCAAGGTTGCGCAAGTTTTGGGCATTTTTTGCCCGGATATGCCCAAGTATGCCCCGATAGGCCCGTTACGCCCCGGTATGAACGCGTATGCCCGGATAGACTCGGTATGCCTTGGGATACATGCGTATGCCCCGATAGGCTTGGTACGCCCCGATATGCGCACGTGTGCCCCAGTAGGGCTCGGTATGCCCCGGTATGTACGCGTGTGCCCCGATAGGCCCGGTATGCCCCGATATGCACACGTGTGCCCCAATAGGGGTCGGTATGCCCCGGTAGGTACGCGTGTGCCCCGTAATGCACGTTTCGCAGATCTCCCCGCATGTCCCGCCCCTATATGTAATACTTACTTACTTACTTACTTTCTTTCTTGCTTGCTTGCTTGCTTGCAATGGTTGGGAGTGCCCGGCATGCCCCGCTGCAGAGACCAAGGGCGCAATGACTTGGCACCGCGGATGCCGGGACTCCGGCACTTCCCGTGGCACTGATGGTTGGTTCCAAAGACAAAAGGCCGTGCAAGGCCACCGCACCGCGGATGATTTTGCTCGTGCTGGCGCCGTTGTGTGGCCAAAGAACATGCGCGAATGCTCGTGTCGGAAGGGTTGGTGTCCTGGCCCCGCGGGTGTCACGAATGCTCGGTTGCGAAGACCATGGGACCAGAGCCATGGCACGTCGGATGATGGCTCCAGCTGGCGCCCCGGCACTTTCTGTGGCATTGATGCTCGGTTTCAAAGACAAACGTGCGCAGGGCCAGGGGACCGCGGATGACTGCTCGTGCTGGCCCCGTTGGGCGGCATTGATGGTCGGTTGCAAAGAAAATGCGCGATTGCTCGTGTCGGGGCCTGGCAAGCCAAGGCCAAGCGAGCCATGGCAACGCGGATGATGGCTCGCTAGTGCTGGCGCCGTGCACAGTGGCCTCGCACACTCGCCCTGCACGCTTCCCTTGCACGCAGCCTTGCACACTAGCCTCGCATGCGAGCCTTGCACCCTAGCCATGCAAACTAGCCTTGCACGGTAGCCATGCACACAAGCCGTGCACATTAGCCATGCGCACAAGCCCCGCACACTAGCCTTGCGCACAACCCTTGCACACAAGCCATGCACTCGAGCAATGCACACAAGCCTTGCACTCAAGCAATGCACACAAGCCCTGGACACTAGCCTTGCACACGGGCCTGGCACACAAGCCTTGGGCACTAGCCTTGCGCACTAGCGTTCCACATGAGCCTTGCACACTAGCCTTGGACACTAGCCTTGCACACAGGCCTTGCACACTAGGCATGCTTGGGCGAGCTGATCCCGCATCAAGTCGACGGGTCTAGGCATTCTTGGGCGCAGATCCCGCATCGTCTCGTCGCGTCTGGGCGCAAACACGTCGCGTCTCGTTGCGTCTTCAGAAGTCGTCGCTAACAGCACCTTTGGTTGCCACTGGTGGTTAGGCTGGTTGGTTGCGCAAACCCTATAGGAGGGTGGCATGCTGGTGGGCGTTTTTGCCCGGATAGGCACTAGAATGTGCAGATTTTGGGCGTTTTTGCCTGGATAGGCTAAGGAATGGGCATGCTTTGGGCGTTTTTGCCCGGATAGGCACCGGAATGCTTGGCCTTGGCTTGTCCTAGCAAGGCATTGCTGGGTTGGGCTCCCTTGGCCTTTTGGGCGCCTTGGACGATGTCTTGCGAAGACCATGGGCACAAGGCCATGGCATATGGTGAGGAAAGGACCACGGTTGCCAAGGTTAGGCACCGGAATGCTTGGCCTTGGCTTGCCCTAGCAGGGCATTGCTGGGTTGGGCTCCCTTGGCCTTTTGGGCGCCTTGGACGATGTCTTGCGAAGACCATGGGCACAAGGCCATGGCATATGGTGAGGAAAGGACCACGGTTGCCAAGGTTAGGCACCGGAATGCTTGGCCTTGGCTTGCCAAAGCAGGGCATTGCTGGGTTGGGCTCCCTTGGCCTTCCGGGCGCCTTGGACACTGTCTTGGGAAGACCATGGGCACAAGGCCATGGCATATGGTGGGGAATGGACCACGGTTGCCAAGGCTAGGCATATAGAGAGGAATCGCATTTTTGCCCGGATAGGCACCGGAATGCTTGGCCTTGGCTTGCCATAGCAGGGCATTGCTGGGTTGGGCTCCCTTGGCCTTCCGGGGGCCTTGGACGCTGTCTTGGGAAGACCATGGGCACAAGGCCATGGCATATAGTGAGGAATGGACCACGGTTGGCAAGGCTAGGCATATAGAGAGGAATGGACCACGGTTGCCAAGGTTGCGCAAGTTTTGGGCATTTTTTGCCCGGATATGCCCAAGTATGCCCCGATAGGCCCGTTACGCCCCGGTATGAACGCGTATGCCCGGATAGACTCGGTATGCCTTGGGATACATGCGTATGCCCCGATAGGCTTGGTACGCCCCGATATGCGCACGTGTGCCCCAGTAGGGCTCGGTATGCCCCGGTATGTACGCGTGTGCCCCGATAGGCCCGGTATGCCCCGATATGCACACGTGTGCCCCAATAGGGGTCGGTATGCCCCGGTAGGTACGCGTGTGCCCCGTAATGCACGTTTCGCAGATCTCCCCGCATGTCCCGCCCCTATATGTAATACTTACTTACTTACTTACTTTCTTTCTTGCTTGCTTGCTTGCTTGCAATGGTTGGGAGTGCCCGGCATGCCCCGCTGCAGAGACCAAGGGCGCAATGACTTGGCACCGCGGATGCCGGGACTCCGGCACTTCCCGTGGCACTGATGGTTGGTTCCAAAGACAAAAGGCCGTGCAAGGCCACCGCACCGCGGATGATTTTGCTCGTGCTGGCGCCGTTGTGTGGCCAAAGAACATGCGCGAATGCTCGTGTCGGAAGGGTTGGTGTCCTGGCCCCGCGGGTGTCACGAATGCTCGGTTGCGAAGACCATGGGACCAGAGCCATGGCACGTCGGATGATGGCTCCAGCTGGCGCCCCGGCACTTTCTGTGGCATTGATGCTCGGTTTCAAAGACAAACGTGCGCAGGGCCAGGGGACCGCGGATGACTGCTCGTGCTGGCCCCGTTGGGCGGCATTGATGGTCGGTTGCAAAGAAAATGCGCGATTGCTCGTGTCGGGGCCTGGCAAGCCAAGGCCAAGCGAGCCATGGCAACGCGGATGATGGCTCCAGCTGGCGCCCCGGCACTTTCTGTGGCATTGATGCTCGGTTTCGAAGACAAACGTGCGCAGGGCCAGGGGACCGCGGAGGACTGCTCGTGCTGGCCCCGTTGGGCGGCATTGATGGTGTGTTGC
>NW_027518803.1:87500-92500 GCF_043159265.1 Tasmannia lanceolata | reverse complement strand
CCTTCCGGGGGCCTTGGACGCTGTCTTGGGAAGACCATGGGCACAAGGCCATGGCATATAGTGAGGAATGGACCACGGTTGGCAAGGCTAGGCATATAGAGAGGAATGGACCACGGTTGCCAAGGTTGCGCAAGTTTTGGGCATTTTTTGCCCGGATATGCCCAAGTATGCCCCGATAGGCCCGTTACGCCCCGGTATGAACGCGTATGCCCGGATAGACTCGGTATGCCTTGGGATACATGCGTATGCCCCGATAGGCTTGGTACGCCCCGATATGCGCACGTGTGCCCCAGTAGGGCTCGGTATGCCCCGGTATGTACGCGTGTGCCCCGATAGGCCCGGTATGCCCCGATATGCACACGTGTGCCCCAATAGGGGTCGGTATGCCCCGGTAGGTACGCGTGTGCCCCGTAATGCACGTTTCGCAGATCTCCCCGCATGTCCCGCCCCTATATGTAATACTTACTTACTTACTTACTTTCTTTCTTGCTTGCTTGCTTGCTTGCAATGGTTGGGAGTGCCCGGCATGCCCCGCTGCAGAGACCAAGGGCGCAATGACTTGGCACCGCGGATGCCGGGACTCCGGCACTTCCCGTGGCACTGATGGTTGGTTCCAAAGACAAAAGGCCGTGCAAGGCCACCGCACCGCGGATGATTTTGCTCGTGCTGGCGCCGTTGTGTGGCCAAAGAACATGCGCGAATGCTCGTGTCGGAAGGGTTGGTGTCCTGGCCCCGCGGGTGTCACGAATGCTCGGTTGCGAAGACCATGGGACCAGAGCCATGGCACGTCGGATGATGGCTCCAGCTGGCGCCCCGGCACTTTCTGTGGCATTGATGCTCGGTTTCAAAGACAAACGTGCGCAGTGCCAGGGGACCGCGGATGACTGCTCGTGCTGGCCCCGTTGGGCGGCATTGATGGTCGGTTGCAAAGAAAATGCGCGATTGCTCGTGTCGGGGCCCGGCAAGCCAAGGCCAAGCGAGCCATGGCACGTCGGATGATGGCTCCAGCTGGCGCCCCGGCACTTTCTGTGGCATTGATGCTCGGTTTCAAAGACAAACGTGCGCAGGGCCAGGGGACCGCGGATGACTGCTCGTGCTGGCCCCGTTGGGCGGCATTGATGGTCGGTTGCAAAGAAAATGCGCGATTGCTCGTGTCGGGGCCTGGCAAGCCAAGGCCAAGCGAGCCATGGCAACGCGGATGATGGCTCGCTAGTGCTGGCGCCGTGCACAGTGGCCTCGCACACTCGCCCTGCACGCTTCCCTTGCACGCAGCCTTGCACACTAGCCTCGCATGCGAGCCTTGCACCCTAGCCATGCAAACTAGCCTTGCACGGTAGCCATGCACACAAGCCGTGCACATTAGGCATGCGCACAAGCCCCGCACACTAGCCTTGCGCACAACCCTTGCACACAAGCCATGCACTCGAGCAATGCACACAAGCCTTGCACTCAAGCAATGCACACAAGCCCTGGACACTAGCCTTGCACACGGGCCTGGCACACAAGCCTTGGGCACTAGCCTTGCGCACTAGCGTTCCACATGAGCCTTGCACACTAGCCTTGGACACTAGCCTTGCACACAGGCCTTGCACACTAGGCATGCTTGGGCGAGCTGATCCCGCATCAAGTCGACGGGTCTAGGCATTCTTGGGCGCAGATCCCGCATCGTCTCGTCGCGTCTGGGCGCAAACACGTCGCGTCTCGTTGCGTCTTCAGAAGTCGTCGCTAACAGCACCTTTGGTTGCCACTGGTGGTTAGGCTGGTTGGTTGCGCAAACCCTATAGGAGGGTGGCATGCTGGTGGGCGTTTTTGCCCGGATAGGCACTAGAATGTGCAGATTTTGGGCGTTTTTGCCTGGATAGGCTAAGGAATGGGCATGCTTTGGGCGTTTTTGCCCGGATAGGCACCGGAATGCTTGGCCTTGGCTTGTCCTAGCAAGGCATTGCTGGGTTGGGCTCCCTTGGCCTTTTGGGCGCCTTGGACGATGTCTTGCGAAGACCATGGGCACAAGGCCATGGCATATGGTGAGGAAAGGACCACGGTTGCCAAGGTTAGGCACCGGAATGCTTGGCCTTGGCTTGCCAAAGCAGGGCATTGCTGGGTTGGGCTCCCTTGGCCTTCCGGGCGCCTTGGACACTGTCTTGGGAAGACCATGGGCACAAGGCCATGGCATATGGTGGGGAATGGACCACGGTTGCCAAGGCTAGGCATATAGAGAGGAATTGCATTTTTGCCCGGATAGGCACCGGAATGCTTGGCCTTGGCTTGCCATAGCAGGGCATTGCTGGGTTGGGCTCCCTTGGCCTTCCGGGGGCCTTGGACGCTGTCTTGGGAAGACCATGGGCACAAGGCCATGGCATATAGTGAGGAATGGACCACGGTTGGCAAGGCTAGGCATATAGAGAGGAATGGACCACGGTTGCCAAGGTTGCGCAAGTTTTGGGCATTTTTTGCCCGGATATGCCCAAGTATGCCCCGATAGGCCCGTTACGCCCCGGTATGAACGCGTATGCCCGGATAGACTCGGTATGCCTTGGGATACATGCGTATGCCCCGATAGGCTTGGTACGCCCCGATATGCGCACGTGTGCCCCAGTAGGGCTCGGTATGCCCCGGTATGTACGCGTGTGCCCCGATAGGCCCGGTATGCCCCGATATGCACACGTGTGCCCCAATAGGGGTCGGTATGCCCCGGTAGGTACGCGTGTGCCCCGTAATGCACGTTTCGCAGATCTCCCCGCATGTCCCGCCCCTATATGTAATACTTACTTACTTACTTACTTTCTTTCTTGCTTGCTTGCTTGCTTGCAATGGTTGGGAGTGCCCGGCATGCCCCGCTGCAGAGACCAAGGGCGCAATGACTTGGCACCGCGGATGCCGGGACTCCGGCACTTCCCGTGGCACTGATGGTTGGTTCCAAAGACAAAAGGCCGTGCAAGGCCACCGCACCGCGGATGATTTTGCTCGTGCTGGCGCCGTTGTGTGGCCAAAGAACATGCGCGAATGCTCGTGTCGGAAGGGTTGGTGTCCTGGCCCCGCGGGTGTCACGAATGCTCGGTTGCGAAGACCATGGGACCAGAGCCATGGCACGTCGGATGATGGCTCCAGCTGGCGCCCCGGCACTTTCTGTGGCATTGATGCTCGGTTTCAAAGACAAACGTGCGCAGGGCCAGGGGACCGCGGATGACTGCTCGTGCTGGCCCCGTTGGGCGGCATTGATGGTCGGTTGCAAAGAAAATGCGCGATTGCTCGTGTCGGGGCCTGGCAAGCCAAGGCCAAGCGAGCCATGGCAACGCGGATGATGGCTCCAGCTGGCGCCCCGGCACTTTCTGTGGCATTGATGCTCGGTTTCGAAGACAAACGTGCGCAGGGCCAGGGGACCGCGGAGGACTGCTCGTGCTGGCCCCGTTGGGCGGCATTGATGGTGTGTTGCAGAGAGCATGTGCGATTGCAAGTGTCGGCCGGGTTTGGGTTCCCTTGGGCTTTCGGGTGCCTTGGACGCTGTCTTGCGAAGACCATGGGCACAAGGCCCCGTCCTGGCCCCTTGTTCGATTCGCTCTCGTCTTGCGCTTGCTTCCAAGGTCCTCCATGACCTTCCCCATGGCCTTGCTAGATCCCCCCCATGACGCATGACCTCTGTCCGTTGATTGGTTTTGAGTGCACACCATGCCCGGCTTGGCACCGTGTTGTCGCGTGAGTGGCATTTGGATCGTGCATGCTGGCGGGCTACCTGCCAATGCGCACAAGCCTTGCACACTAGCCTTGCGCACGAGCCTTGCACAAAAGCCTTGGACACAAGCCTTGCGCACAAGCCATGCGCACAAGCCTTGGACGCTAGCCTTGCACACAAGCCATGCATACAAGCCTTGCTCACAAGCCTTGGGCACTGGCCCATCGCAGTAGCCTTGCACACAAGCCTTGCGCACTAGCTTTGGGCACGAGCCTTGCGCACTTGCCTTGGGCACTAGCCTTGCACACAACCCTTGGGAACTAGCCTTGCGCACCAGCCTTGCCCACAAGCCTTGCACACCAGCCTTGCACACTAGCCTTGCATACAAGCCTTGCACACTAGCCTTGCACACAGGCCATGCTCACTAGCCTTGGGCACTAGCCTTGCACACAGACCTTGGGCACTAGCCTTGCGCACTAGCCTTGCCCACGAGCCTTGCACACTAGCCTTGCACGCAGGCCTTGCACGCTAGGCATGCTTGGGCCAGCAGCTCCCGCATCAAGTCGGCGGGTGTAGGCACGGTTGGGCGCAGATCCCGCATCGCCTCGTCGCGTCTGGGCGCAAACCCGTCGCGTCTCGTTGCGTCTTCAGAAGTCGTCGCTAACAGCACCTTTGGTTGCCACTGGTGGTTAGGCGGGTTGGTTGCGCAAACCCTATAGGAGGGTGGCATGCTGCGGGGCGCTGGAATGCGCAGGCTTAGGGCGTTTTTGCCCGGATAGGCACTGGAATGTGCTGGTTTTGGGCGTTTTTGCCTGGATAGGCTAAGGAATGGGCATGCTTTGGGCGTTTTCCCCGGATAGGCACTGGAATGGGCTGGTTTTGGGCGTTTTTGCCTGGATAGGCTAACGAATGGGGCATGCTTTGGGCGTTTTTGCCCGGGTAGGCACTGGAATGCCTGGCCTTGGCTGGGCATTGCTGGGTTGGGCTCCCTTGGCCTTTCAGGCGCCTTGGATGCTGTCTTGTGAAGACCATGGGCACAAGGCCATGGCATATAGTGGGGAATGGACCATGGTTGCCAAGGTTAGGCAATATAGAGGGCGGTGGGCGAGTAGGCCATGGCGTCACTTGTTTGCCCGTGTTTGCTCCCTTTGTGCGTTGTTTGGTTTTGGGAGCACACCTACCTTGCTAGGCTCGGCGGCTTACCCCTGCCCTTGTGGGTACTGGGTTGCACGTCTGTTTGCAACCCTATGGCTTGGTTGCTGCTGGCTTGGTTGGGTAGTTTGCCTCCGCCAATGCGCACAAGGGTTCCTTTTCTTCGTACCTGTGAGCT
>NW_027518803.1:77500-80000 GCF_043159265.1 Tasmannia lanceolata | reverse complement strand
GGGCACTGGCCCTGCACACAAGCCTTGGGCACTAGCCTTGGACACTAGCCTTGCACACAGTCCTTGCACACTAGGCATGCTTGGGCGAGCTGATCCCGCATCAAGTCGACGGGTCTAGGCATTCTTGGGCGCAGATCCCGCATCGTCTCGTCGCGTCTGGGCGCAAACACGTCGCGTCTCGTTGCGTCTTCAGAAGTCGTCGCTAACAGCACCTTTGGTTGCCACTGGTGGTTAGGCTGGTTGGTTGCGCAAACCCTATAGGAGGGTGGCATGCTGGTGGGCGTTTTTGCCCGGATAGGCACTAGAATGTGCAGATTTTGGGCGTTTTTGCCTGGATAGGCTAAGGAATGGGCATGCTTTGGGCGTTTTTGCCCGGATAGGCACCGGAATGCTTGGCCTTGGCTTGTCCTAGCAAGGCATTGCTGGGTTGGGCTCCCTTGGCCTTTTGGGCGCCTTGGACGATGTCTTGCGAAGACCATGGGCACAAGGCCATGGCATATGGTGAAGAAAGGACCACGGTTGCCAAGGTTAGGCACCGGAATGCTTGGCCTTGGCTTGCCCTAGCAGGGCATTGCTGGGTTGGGCTCCCTTGGCCTTTTGGGCGCCTTGGACGATGTCTTGCGAAGACCATGGGCACAAGGCCATGGCATATGGTGAGGAAAGGACCACGGTTGCCAAGGTTAGGCACCGGAATGCTTGGCCTTGGCTTGCCAAAGCAGGGCATTGCTGGGTTGGGCTCCCTTGGCCTTCCGGGCGCCTTGGACACTGTCTTGGGAAGACCATGGGCACAAGGCCATGGCATATGGTGGGGAATGGACCACGGTTGCCAAGGCTAGGCATATAGAGAGGAATCGCATTTTTGCCCGGATAGGCACCGGAATGCTTGGCCTTGGCTTGCCATAGCAGGGCATTGCTGGGTTGGGCTCCCTTGGCCTTCCGGGGGCCTTGGACGCTGTCTTGGGAAGACCATGGGCACAAGGCCATGGCATATAGTGAGGAATGGACCACGGTTGGCAAGGCTAGGCATATAGAGAGGAATGGACCACGGTTGCCAAGGTTGCGCAAGTTTTGGGCATTTTTTGCCCGGATATGCCCAAGTATGCCCCTATAGGCCCGTTACGCCCCGGTATGAACGCGTATGCCCGGATAGACTCGGTATGCCTTGGGATACATGCGTATGCCCCGATAGGCTTGGTACGCCCCGATATGCGCACGTGTGCCCCAGTAGGGCTCGGTATGCCCCGGTATGTACGCGTGTGCCCCGATAGGCCCGGTATGCCCCGATAGGCCCGGTATGCCCCGATATGCACACGTGTGCCCCAATAGGGGTCGGTATGCCCCGGTAGGTACGCGTGTGCCCCGTAATGCACGTTTCGCAGATCTCCCCGCATGTCCCGCCCCTATATGTAATACTTACTTACTTACTTACTTTCTTTCTTGCTTGCTTGCTTGCTTGCAATGGTTGGGAGTGCCCGGCATGCCCCGCTGCAGAGACCAAGGGCGCAATGACTTGGCACCGCGGATGCCGGGACTCCGGCACTTCCCGTGGCACTGATGGTTGGTTCCAAAGACAAAAGGCCGTGCAAGGCCACCGCACCGCGGATGATTTTGCTCGTGCTGGCGCCGTTGTGTGGCCAAAGAACATGCGCGAATGCTCGTGTCGGAAGGGTTGGTGTCCTGGCCCCGCGGGTGTCACGAATGCTCGGTTGCGAAGACCATGGGACCAGAGCCATGGCACGTCGGATGATGGCTCCAGCTGGCGCCCCGGCACTTTCTGTGGCATTGATGCTCGGTTTCAAAGACAAACGTGCGCAGGGCCAGGGGACCGCGGATGACTGCTCGTGCTGGCCCCGTTGGGCGGCATTGATGGTCGGTTGCAAAGAAAATGCGCGATTGCTCGTGTCGGGGCCTGGCAAGCCAAGGCCAAGCGAGCCATGGCAACGCGGATGATGGCTCGCTAGTGCTGGCGCCGTGCACAGTGGCCTCGCACACTCGCCCTGCACGCTTCCCTTGCACGCAGCCTTGCACACTAGCCTCGCATGCGAGCCTTGCACCCTAGCCATGCAAACTAGCCTTGCACGGTAGCCATGCACACAAGCCGTGCACATTAGCCATGCGCACAAGCCCCGCACACTAGCCTTGCGCACAACCCTTGCACACAAGCCATGCACTCGAGCAATGCACACAAGCCTTGCACTCAAGCAATGCACACAAGCCCTGGACACTAGCCTTGCACACGGGCCTGGCACACAAGCCTTGGGCACTAGCCTTGCGCACTAGCGTTCCACATGAGCCTTGCACACTAGCCTTGGACACTAGCCTTGCACACAGGCCTTGCACACTAGCCTTGCACACTAGCCTTGCACGCAGGCCTTGCACGCTAGGCATGCTTGGGCCAGCAGCTCCCGCATCAAGTCGGCGGGTGTAGGCACGGTTGGGCGCAGATCCCGCATCGCCTCGTCGCGTCTGGGCGCAAACCCGTCGCGTCTCGTTGCGTCTT
>NW_027518803.1:65000-67500 GCF_043159265.1 Tasmannia lanceolata | reverse complement strand
GCTCGTGCTGGCCCCGTTGGGCGGCATTGATGGTCGGTTGCAAAGAAAATGCGCGATTGCTCGTGTCGGGGCCCGGCAAGCCAAGGCCAAGCGAGCCATGGCACGTCGGATGATGGCTCCAGCTGGCGCCCCGGCACTTTCTGTGGCATTGATGCTCGGTTTCAAAGACAAACGTGCGCAGGGCCAGGGGACCGCGGATGACTGCTCGTGCTGGCCCCGTTGGGCGGCATTGATGGTCGGTTGCAAAGAAAATGCGCGATTGCTCGTGTCGGGGCCTGGCAAGCCAAGGCCAAGCGAGCCATGGCAACGCGGATGATGGCTCGCTAGTGCTGGCGCCGTGCACAGTGGCCTCGCACACTCGCCCTGCACGCTTCCCTTGCACGCAGCCTTGCACACTAGCCTCGCATGCGAGCCTTGCACCCTAGCCATGCAAACTAGCCTTGCACGGTAGCCATGCACACAAGCCGTGCACATTAGGCATGCGCACAAGCCCCGCACACTAGCCTTGCGCACAACCCTTGCACACAAGCCATGCACTCGAGCAATGCACACAAGCCTTGCACTCAAGCAATGCACACAAGCCCTGGACACTAGCCTTGCACACGGGCCTGGCACACAAGCCTTGGGCACTAGCCTTGCGCACTAGCGTTCCACATGAGCCTTGCACACTAGCCTTGGACACTAGCCTTGCACACAGGCCTTGCACACTAGGCATGCTTGGGCGAGCTGATCCCGCATCAAGTCGACGGGTCTAGGCATTCTTGGGCGCAGATCCCGCATCGTCTCGTCGCGTCTGGGCGCAAACACGTCGCGTCTCGTTGCGTCTTCAGAAGTCGTCGCTAACAGCACCTTTGGTTGCCACTGGTGGTTAGGCTGGTTGGTTGCGCAAACCCTATAGGAGGGTGGCATGCTGGTGGGCGTTTTTGCCCGGATAGGCACTAGAATGTGCAGATTTTGGGCGTTTTTGCCTGGATAGGCTAAGGAATGGGCATGCTTTGGGCGTTTTTGCCCGGATAGGCACCGGAATGCTTGGCCTTGGCTTGTCCTAGCAAGGCATTGCTGGGTTGGGCTCCCTTGGCCTTTTGGGCGCCTTGGACGATGTCTTGCGAAGACCATGGGCACAAGGCCATGGCATATGGTGAGGAAAGGACCACGGTTGCCAAGGTTAGGCACCGGAATGCTTGGCCTTGGCTTGCCAAAGCAGGGCATTGCTGGGTTGGGCTCCCTTGGCCTTCCGGGCGCCTTGGACACTGTCTTGGGAAGACCATGGGCACAAGGCCATGGCATATGGTGGGGAATGGACCACGGTTGCCAAGGCTAGGCATATAGAGAGGAATTGCATTTTTGCCCGGATAGGCACCGGAATGCTTGGCCTTGGCTTGCCATAGCAGGGCATTGCTGGGTTGGGCTCCCTTGGCCTTCCGGGGGCCTTGGACGCTGTCTTGGGAAGACCATGGGCACAAGGCCATGGCATATAGTGAGGAATGGACCACGGTTGGCAAGGCTAGGCATATAGAGAGGAATGGACCACGGTTGCCAAGGTTGCGCAAGTTTTGGGCATTTTTTGCCCGGATATGCCCAAGTATGCCCCGATAGGCCCGTTACGCCCCGGTATGAACGCGTATGCCCGGATAGACTCGGTATGCCTTGGGATACATGCGTATGCCCCGATAGGCTTGGTACGCCCCGATATGCGCACGTGTGCCCCAGTAGGGCTCGGTATGCCCCGGTATGTACGCGTGTGCCCCGATAGGCCCGGTATGCCCCGATATGCACACGTGTGCCCCAATAGGGGTCGGTATGCCCCGGTAGGTACGCGTGTGCCCCGTAATGCACGTTTCGCAGATCTCCCCGCATGTCCCGCCCCTATATGTAATACTTACTTACTTACTTACTTTCTTTCTTGCTTGCTTGCTTGCTTGCAATGGTTGGGAGTGCCCGGCATGCCCCGCTGCAGAGACCAAGGGCGCAATGACTTGGCACCGCGGATGCCGGGACTCCGGCACTTCCCGTGGCACTGATGGTTGGTTCCAAAGACAAAAGGCCGTGCAAGGCCACCGCACCGCGGATGATTTTGCTCGTGCTGGCGCCGTTGTGTGGCCAAAGAACATGCGCGAATGCTCGTGTCGGAAGGGTTGGTGTCCTGGCCCCGCGGGTGTCACGAATGCTCGGTTGCGAAGACCATGGGACCAGAGCCATGGCACGTCGGATGATGGCTCCAGCTGGCGCCCCGGCACTTTCTGTGGCATTGATGCTCGGTTTCAAAGACAAACGTGCGCAGGGCCAGGGGACCGCGGATGACTGCTCGTGCTGGCCCCGTTGGGCGGCATTGATGGTCGGTTGCAAAGAAAATGCGCGATTGCTCGTGTCGGGGCCTGGCAAGCCAAGGCCAAGCGAGCCATGGCAACGCGGATGATGGCTCCAGCTGGCGCCCCGGCACTTTCTGTGGCATTGATGCTCGGTTTCGAAGACAAACGTGCGCAGGGCCAGGGGACCGCGG
>NW_027518803.1:50000-55000 GCF_043159265.1 Tasmannia lanceolata | reverse complement strand
GCCTTGGCTTGCCATAGCAGGGCATTGCTGGGTTGGGCTCCCTTGGCCTTCCGGGGGCCTTGGACGCTGTCTTGGGAAGACCATGGGCACAAGGCCATGGCATATAGTGAGGAATGGACCACGGTTGGCAAGGCTAGGCATATAGAGAGGAATGGACCACGGTTGCCAAGGTTGCGCAAGTTTTGGGCATTTTTTGCCCGGATATGCCCAAGTATGCCCCTATAGGCCCGTTACGCCCCGGTATGAACGCGTATGCCCGGATAGACTCGGTATGCCTTGGGATACATGCGTATGCCCCGATAGGCTTGGTACGCCCCGATATGCGCACGTGTGCCCCAGTAGGGCTCGGTATGCCCCGGTATGTACGCGTGTGCCCCGATAGGCCCGGTATGCCCCGATAGGCCCGGTATGCCCCGATATGCACACGTGTGCCCCAATAGGGGTCGGTATGCCCCGGTAGGTACGCGTGTGCCCCGTAATGCACGTTTCGCAGATCTCCCCGCATGTCCCGCCCCTATATGTAATACTTACTTACTTACTTACTTTCTTTCTTGCTTGCTTGCTTGCTTGCAATGGTTGGGAGTGCCCGGCATGCCCCGCTGCAGAGACCAAGGGCGCAATGACTTGGCACCGCGGATGCCGGGACTCCGGCACTTCCCGTGGCACTGATGGTTGGTTCCAAAGACAAAAGGCCGTGCAAGGCCACCGCACCGCGGATGATTTTGCTCGTGCTGGCGCCGTTGTGTGGCCAAAGAACATGCGCGAATGCTCGTGTCGGAAGGGTTGGTGTCCTGGCCCCGCGGGTGTCACGAATGCTCGGTTGCGAAGACCATGGGACCAGAGCCATGGCACGTCGGATGATGGCTCCAGCTGGCGCCCCGGCACTTTCTGTGGCATTGATGCTCGGTTTCAAAGACAAACGTGCGCAGGGCCAGGGGACCGCGGATGACTGCTCGTGCTGGCCCCGTTGGGCGGCATTGATGGTCGGTTGCAAAGAAAATGCGCGATTGCTCGTGTCGGGGCCTGGCAAGCCAAGGCCAAGCGAGCCATGGCAACGCGGATGATGGCTCGCTAGTGCTGGCGCCGTGCACAGTGGCCTCGCACACTCGCCCTGCACGCTTCCCTTGCACGCAGCCTTGCACACTAGCCTCGCATGCGAGCCTTGCACCCTAGCCATGCAAACTAGCCTTGCACGGTAGCCATGCACACAAGCCGTGCACATTAGCCATGCGCACAAGCCCCGCACACTAGCCTTGCGCACAACCCTTGCACACAAGCCATGCACTCGAGCAATGCACACAAGCCTTGCACTCAAGCAATGCACACAAGCCCTGGACACTAGCCTTGCACACGGGCCTGGCACACAAGCCTTGGGCACTAGCCTTGCGCACTAGCGTTCCACATGAGCCTTGCACACTAGCCTTGGACACTAGCCTTGCACACAGGCCTTGCACACTAGGCATGCTTGGGCGAGCTGATCCCGCATCAAGTCGACGGGTCTAGGCATTCTTGGGCGCAGATCCCGCATCGTCTCGTCGCGTCTGGGCGCAAACACGTCGCGTCTCGTTGCGTCTTCAGAAGTCGTCGCTAACAGCACCTTTGGTTGCCACTGGTGGTTAGGCTGGTTGGTTGCGCAAACCCTATAGGAGGGTGGCATGCTGGTGGGCGTTTTTGCCCGGATAGGCACTAGAATGTGCAGATTTTGGGCGTTTTTGCCTGGATAGGCTAAGGAATGGGCATGCTTTGGGCGTTTTTGCCCGGATAGGCACCGGAATGCTTGGCCTTGGCTTGTCCTAGCAAGGCATTGCTGGGTTGGGCTCCCTTGGCCTTTTGGGCGCCTTGGACGATGTCTTGCGAAGACCATGGGCACAAGGCCATGGCATATGGTGAGGAAAGGACCACGGTTGCCAAGGTTAGGCACCGGAATGCTTGGCCTTGGCTTGCCCTAGCAGGGCATTGCTGGGTTGGGCTCCCTTGGCCTTTTGGGCGCCTTGGACGATGTCTTGCGAAGACCATGGGCACAAGGCCATGGCATATGGTGAGGAAAGGACCACGGTTGCCAAGGTTAGGCACCGGAATGCTTGGCCTTGGCTTGCCAAAGCAGGGCATTGCTGGGTTGGGCTCCCTTGGCCTTCCGGGCGCCTTGGACACTGTCTTGGGAAGACCATGGGCACAAGGCCATGGCATATGGTGGGGAATGGACCACGGTTGCCAAGGCTAGGCATATAGAGAGGAATCGCATTTTTGCCCGGATAGGCACCGGAATGCTTGGCCTTGGCTTGCCATAGCAGGGCATTGCTGGGTTGGGCTCCCTTGGCCTTCCGGGGGCCTTGGACGCTGTCTTGGGAAGACCATGGGCACAAGGCCATGGCATATAGTGAGGAATGGACCACGGTTGGCAAGGCTAGGCATATAGAGAGGAATGGACCACGGTTGCCAAGGTTGCGCAAGTTTTGGGCATTTTTTGCCCGGATATGCCCAAGTATGCCCCGATAGGCCCGTTACGCCCCGGTATGAACGCGTATGCCCGGATAGACTCGGTATGCCTTGGGATACATGCGTATGCCCCGATAGGCTTGGTACGCCCCGATATGCGCACGTGTGCCCCAGTAGGGCTCGGTATGCCCCGGTATGTACGCGTGTGCCCCGATAGGCCCGGTATGCCCCGATATGCACACGTGTGCCCCAATAGGGGTCGGTATGCCCCGGTAGGTACGCGTGTGCCCCGTAATGCACGTTTCGCAGATCTCCCCGCATGTCCCGCCCCTATATGTAATACTTACTTACTTACTTACTTTCTTTCTTGCTTGCTTGCTTGCTTGCAATGGTTGGGAGTGCCCGGCATGCCCCGCTGCAGAGACCAAGGGCGCAATGACTTGGCACCGCGGATGCCGGGACTCCGGCACTTCCCGTGGCACTGATGGTTGGTTCCAAAGACAAAAGGCCGTGCAAGGCCACCGCACCGCGGATGATTTTGCTCGTGCTGGCGCCGTTGTGTGGCCAAAGAACATGCGCGAATGCTCGTGTCGGAAGGGTTGGTGTCCCGGCCCCGCGGGTGTCACGAATGCTCGGTTGCGAAGACCATGGGACCAGAGCCATGGCACGTCGGATGATGGCTCCAGCTGGCGCCCCGGCACTTTCTGTGGCATTGATGCTCGGTTTCAAAGACAAACGTGCGCAGGGCCAGGGGACCGCGGATGACTGCTCGTGCTGGCCCCGTTGGGCGGCATTGATGGTCGGTTGCAAAGAAAATGCGCGATTGCTCGTGTCGGGGCCTGGCAAGCCAAGGCCAAGCGAGCCATGGCAACGCGGATGATGGCTCCAGCTGGCGCCCCGGCACTTTCTGTGGCATTGATGCTCGGTTTCGAAGACAAACGTGCGCAGGGCCAGGGGACCGCGGAGGACTGCTCGTGCTGGCCCCGTTGGGCGGCATTGATGGTGTGTTGCAGAGAGCATGTGCGATTGCAAGTGTCGGCCGGGTTTGGGTTCCCTTGGGCTTTCGGGTGCCTTGGACGCTGTCTTGCGAAGACCATGGGCACAAGGCCCCGTCCTGGCCCCTTGTTCGATTCGCTCTCGTCTTGCGCTTGCTTCCAAGGTCCTCCATGACCTTCCCCATGGCCTTGCTAGATCCCCCCCATGACGCATGACCTCTGTCCGTTGATTGGTTTTGAGTGCACACCATGCCCGGCTTGGCACCGTGTTGTCGCGTGAGTGGCATTTGGATCGTGCATGCTGGTGGGCTACCTGCCAATGCGCACAAGCCTTGCACACTAGCCTTGCGCACGAGCCTTGCACAAAAGCCTTGGACACAAGCCTTGCGCACAAGCCATGCGCACAAGCCTTGGACGCTAGCCTTGCACACAAGCCATGCATACAAGCCTTGCTCACAAGCCTTGGGCACTGGCCCATCGCAGTAGCCTTGCACACAAGCCTTGCGCACTAGCTTTGGGCACGAGCCTTGCGCACTTGCCTTGGGCACTAGCCTTGCACACAACCCTTGGGAACTAGCCTTGCGCACCAGCCTTGCCCACAAGCCTTGCACACCAGCCTTGCACACTAGCCTTGCATACAAGCCTTGCACACTAGCCTTGCACACAGGCCATGCTCACTAGCCTTGGGCACTAGCCTTGCACACAGACCTTGGGCACTAGCCTTGCGCACTAGCCTTGCCCACGAGCCTTGCACACTAGCCTTGCACGCAGGCCTTGCACGCTAGGCATGCTTGGGCCAGCAGCTCCCGCATCAAGTCGGCGGGTGTAGGCACGGTTGGGCGCAGATCCCGCATCGCCTCGTCGCGTCTGGGCGCAAACCCGTCGCGTCTCGTTGCGTCTTCAGAAGTCGTCGCTAACAGCACCTTTGGTTGCCACTGGTGGTTAGGCGGGTTGGTTGCGCAAACCCTATAGGAGGGTGGCATGCTGCGGGGCGCCGGATGCGCAGGCTTAGGGCGTTTTTGCCCGGATAGGCACTGGAATGTGCTGGTTTTGGGCGTTTTTGCCTGGATAGGCTAAGGAATGGGCATGCTTTGGGCGTTTTCCCCGGATAGGCACTGGAATGGGCTGGTTTTGGGCGTTTTTGCCTGGATAGGCTAACGAATGGGGCATGCTTTGGGCGTTTTTGCCCGGGTAGGCACTGGAATGCCTGGCCTTGGCTGGGCATTGCTGGGTTGGGCTCCCTTGGCCTTTCAGGCGCCTTGGATGCTGTCTTGTGAAGACCATGGGCACAAGGCCATGGCATATAGTGGGGAATGGACCATGGTTGCCAAGGTTAGGCAATATAGAGGGCGGTGGGCGAGTAGGCCATGGCGTCACTTGTTTGCCCGTGTTTGCTCCCTTTGTGCGTTGTTTGGTTTTGGGAGCACACCTACCTTGCTAGGCTCGGCGGCTTACCCCTGCCCTTGTGGGTACTGGGTTGCACGTCTGTTTGCAACCCTATGGCTTGGTTGCTGCTGGCTTGGTTGGGTAGTTTGCCTCCGCCAATGCGCACAAGGGTTCCTTTTCTTC
>NW_027518803.1:37500-42500 GCF_043159265.1 Tasmannia lanceolata | reverse complement strand
TGCGTTCAAGCCTTGGGCACTGGCCCTGCACACAAGCCTTGGGCACTAGCCTTGGACACTAGCCTTGCACACAGTCCTTGCACACTAGGCATGCTTGGGCGAGCTGATCCCGCATCAAGTCGACGGGTCTAGGCATTCTTGGGCGCAGATCCCGCATCGTCTCGTCGCGTCTGGGCGCAAACACGTCGCGTCTCGTTGCGTCTTCAGAAGTCGTCGCTAACAGCACCTTTGGTTGCCACTGGTGGTTAGGCTGGTTGGTTGCGCAAACCCTATAGGAGGGTGGCATGCTGGTGGGCGTTTTTGCCCGGATAGGCACTAGAATGTGCAGATTTTGGGCGTTTTTGCCTGGATAGGCTAAGGAATGGGCATGCTTTGGGCGTTTTTGCCCGGATAGGCACCGGAATGCTTGGCCTTGGCTTGTCCTAGCAAGGCATTGCTGGGTTGGGCTCCCTTGGCCTTTTGGGCGCCTTGGACGATGTCTTGCGAAGACCATGGGCACAAGGCCATGGCATATGGTGAGGAAAGGACCACGGTTGCCAAGGTTAGGCACCGGAATGCTTGGCCTTGGCTTGCCCTAGCAGGGCATTGCTGGGTTGGGCTCCCTTGGCCTTTTGGGCGCCTTGGACGATGTCTTGCGAAGACCATGGGCACAAGGCCATGGCATATGGTGAGGAAAGGACCACGGTTGCCAAGGTTAGGCACCGGAATGCTTGGCCTTGGCTTGCCAAAGCAGGGCATTGCTGGGTTGGGCTCCCTTGGCCTTCCGGGCGCCTTGGACACTGTCTTGGGAAGACCATGGGCACAAGGCCATGGCATATGGTGGGGAATGGACCACGGTTGCCAAGGCTAGGCATATAGAGAGGAATCGCATTTTTGCCCGGATAGGCACCGGAATGCTTGGCCTTGGCTTGCCATAGCAGGGCATTGCTGGGTTGGGCTCCCTTGGCCTTCCGGGGGCCTTGGACGCTGTCTTGGGAAGACCATGGGCACAAGGCCATGGCATATAGTGAGGAATGGACCACGGTTGGCAAGGCTAGGCATATAGAGAGGAATGGACCACGGTTGCCAAGGTTGCGCAAGTTTTGGGCATTTTTTGCCCGGATATGCCCAAGTATGCCCCGATAGGCCCGTTACGCCCCGGTATGAACGCGTATGCCCGGATAGACTCGGTATGCCTTGGGATACATGCGTATGCCCCGATAGGCTTGGTACGCCCCGATATGCGCACGTGTGCCCCAGTAGGGCTCGGTATGCCCCGGTATGTACGCGTGTGCCCCGATAGGCCCGGTATGCCCCGATATGCACACGTGTGCCCCAATAGGGGTCGGTATGCCCCGGTAGGTACGCGTGTGCCCCGTAATGCACGTTTCGCAGATCTCCCCGCATGTCCCGCCCCTATATGTAATACTTACTTACTTACTTACTTTCTTTCTTGCTTGCTTGCTTGCTTGCAATGGTTGGGAGTGCCCGGCATGCCCCGCTGCAGAGACCAAGGGCGCAATGACTTGGCACCGCGGATGCCGGGACTCCGGCACTTCCCGTGGCACTGATGGTTGGTTCCAAAGACAAAAGGCCGTGCAAGGCCACCGCACCGCGGATGATTTTGCTCGTGCTGGCGCCGTTGTGTGGCCAAAGAACATGCGCGAATGCTCGTGTCGGAAGGGTTGGTGTCCTGGCCCCGCGGGTGTCACGAATGCTCGGTTGCGAAGACCATGGGACCAGAGCCATGGCACGTCGGATGATGGCTCCAGCTGGCGCCCCGGCACTTTCTGTGGCATTGATGCTCGGTTTCAAAGACAAACGTGCGCAGTGCCAGGGGACCGCGGATGACTGCTCGTGCTGGCCCCGTTGGGCGGCATTGATGGTCGGTTGCAAAGAAAATGCGCGATTGCTCGTGTCGGGGCCCGGCAAGCCAAGGCCAAGCGAGCCATGGCACGTCGGATGATGGCTCCAGCTGGCGCCCCGGCACTTTCTGTGGCATTGATGCTCGGTTTCAAAGACAAACGTGCGCAGGGCCAGGGGACCGCGGATGACTGCTCGTGCTGGCCCCGTTGGGCGGCATTGATGGTCGGTTGCAAAGAAAATGCGCGATTGCTCGTGTCGGGGCCTGGCAAGCCAAGGCCAAGCGAGCCATGGCAACGCGGATGATGGCTCGCTAGTGCTGGCGCCGTGCACAGTGGCCTCGCACACTCGCCCTGCACGCTTCCCTTGCACGCAGCCTTGCACACTAGCCTCGCATGCGAGCCTTGCACCCTAGCCATGCAAACTAGCCTTGCACGGTAGCCATGCACACAAGCCGTGCACATTAGGCATGCGCACAAGCCCCGCACACTAGCCTTGCGCACAACCCTTGCACACAAGCCATGCACTCGAGCAATGCACACAAGCCTTGCACTCAAGCAATGCACACAAGCCCTGGACACTAGCCTTGCACACGGGCCTGGCACACAAGCCTTGGGCACTAGCCTTGCGCACTAGCGTTCCACATGAGCCTTGCACACTAGCCTTGGACACTAGCCTTGCACACAGGCCTTGCACACTAGGCATGCTTGGGCGAGCTGATCCCGCATCAAGTCGACGGGTCTAGGCATTCTTGGGCGCAGATCCCGCATCGTCTCGTCGCGTCTGGGCGCAAACACGTCGCGTCTCGTTGCGTCTTCAGAAGTCGTCGCTAACAGCACCTTTGGTTGCCACTGGTGGTTAGGCTGGTTGGTTGCGCAAACCCTATAGGAGGGTGGCATGCTGGTGGGCGTTTTTGCCCGGATAGGCACTAGAATGTGCAGATTTTGGGCGTTTTTGCCTGGATAGGCTAAGGAATGGGCATGCTTTGGGCGTTTTTGCCCGGATAGGCACCGGAATGCTTGGCCTTGGCTTGTCCTAGCAAGGCATTGCTGGGTTGGGCTCCCTTGGCCTTTTGGGCGCCTTGGACGATGTCTTGCGAAGACCATGGGCACAAGGCCATGGCATATGGTGAGGAAAGGACCACGGTTGCCAAGGTTAGGCACCGGAATGCTTGGCCTTGGCTTGCCAAAGCAGGGCATTGCTGGGTTGGGCTCCCTTGGCCTTCCGGGCGCCTTGGACACTGTCTTGGGAAGACCATGGGCACAAGGCCATGGCATATGGTGGGGAATGGACCACGGTTGCCAAGGCTAGGCATATAGAGAGGAATTGCATTTTTGCCCGGATA
This sequence comes from Tasmannia lanceolata, assembly GCF_043159265.1. Lineage (NCBI taxonomy): Eukaryota > Viridiplantae > Streptophyta > Magnoliopsida > Canellales > Winteraceae > Tasmannia > Tasmannia lanceolata. The sequence continues at coordinate 39,313 of NW_027518803.1, read as the reverse complement.
GGCACCGGAATGCTTGGCCTTGGCTTGCCATAGCAGGGCATTGCTGGGTTGGGCTCCCTTGGCCTTCCGGGGGCCTTGGACGCTGTCTTGGGAAGACCATGGGCACAAGGCCATGGCATATAGTGAGGAATGGACCACGGTTGGCAAGGCTAGGCATATAGAGAGGAATGGACCACGGTTGCCAAGGTTGCGCAAGTTTTGGGCATTTTTTGCCCGGATATGCCCAAGTATGCCCCGATAGGCCCGTTACGCCCCGGTATGAACGCGTATGCCCGGATAGACTCGGTATGCCTTGGGATACATGCGTATGCCCCGATAGGCTTGGTACGCCCCGATATGCGCACGTGTGCCCCAGTAGGGCTCGGTATGCCCCGGTATGTACGCGTGTGCCCCGATAGGCCCGGTATGCCCCGATATGCACACGTGTGCCCCAATAGGGGTCGGTATGCCCCGGTAGGTACGCGTGTGCCCCGTAATGCACGTTTCGCAGATCTCCCCGCATGTCCCGCCCCTATATGTAATACTTACTTACTTACTTACTTTCTTTCTTGCTTGCTTGCTTGCTTGCAATGGTTGGGAGTGCCCGGCATGCCCCGCTGCAGAGACCAAGGGCGCAATGACTTGGCACCGCGGATGCCGGGACTCCGGCACTTCCCGTGGCACTGATGGTTGGTTCCAAAGACAAAAGGCCGTGCAAGGCCACCGCACCGCGGATGATTTTGCTCGTGCTGGCGCCGTTGTGTGGCCAAAGAACATGCGCGAATGCTCGTGTCGGAAGGGTTGGTGTCCTGGCCCCGCGGGTGTCACGAATGCTCGGTTGCGAAGACCATGGGACCAGAGCCATGGCACGTCGGATGATGGCTCCAGCTGGCGCCCCGGCACTTTCTGTGGCATTGATGCTCGGTTTCAAAGACAAACGTGCGCAGGGCCAGGGGACCGCGGATGACTGCTCGTGCTGGCCCCGTTGGGCGGCATTGATGGTCGGTTGCAAAGAAAATGCGCGATTGCTCGTGTCGGGGCCTGGCAAGCCAAGGCCAAGCGAGCCATGGCAACGCGGATGATGGCTCCAGCTGGCGCCCCGGCACTTTCTGTGGCATTGATGCTCGGTTTCGAAGACAAACGTGCGCAGGGCCAGGGGACCGCGGAGGACTGCTCGTGCTGGCCCCGTTGGGCGGCATTGATGGTGTGTTGCAGAGAGCATGTGCGATTGCAAGTGTCGGCCGGGTTTGGGTTCCCTTGGGCTTTCGGGTGCCTTGGACGCTGTCTTGCGAAGACCATGGGCACAAGGCCCCGTCCTGGCCCCTTGTTCGATTCGCTCTCGTCTTGCGCTTGCTTCCAAGGTCCTCCATGACCTTCCCCATGGCCTTGCTAGATCCCCCCCATGACGCATGACCTCTGTCCGTTGATTGGTTTTGAGTGCACACCATGCCCGGCTTGGCACCGTGTTGTCGCGTGAGTGGCATTTGGATCGTGCATGCTGGCGGGCTACCTGCCAATGCGCACAAGCCTTGCACACTAGCCTTGCGCACGAGCCTTGCACAAAAGCCTTGGACACAAGCCTTGCGCACAAGCCATGCGCACAAGCCTTGGACGCTAGCCTTGCACACAAGCCATGCATACAAGCCTTGCTCACAAGCCTTGGGCACTGGCCCATCGCAGTAGCCTTGCACACAAGCCTTGCGCACTAGCTTTGGGCACGAGCCTTGCGCACTTGCCTTGGGCACTAGCCTTGCACACAACCCTTGGGAACTAGCCTTGCGCACCAGCCTTGCCCACAAGCCTTGCACACCAGCCTTGCACACTAGCCTTGCAT
>NW_027518803.1:25000-27500 GCF_043159265.1 Tasmannia lanceolata | reverse complement strand
ATGGTTGGTTCCAAAGACAAAAGGCCGTGCAAGGCCACCGCACCGCGGATGATTTTGCTCGTGCTGGCGCCGTTGTGTGGCCAAAGAACATGCGCGAATGCTCGTGTCGGAAGGGTTGGTGTCCTGGCCCCGCGGGTGTCACGAATGCTCGGTTGCGAAGACCATGGGACCAGAGCCATGGCACGTCGGATGATGGCTCCAGCTGGCGCCCCGGCACTTTCTGTGGCATTGATGCTCGGTTTCAAAGACAAACGTGCGCAGGGCCAGGGGACCGCGGATGACTGCTCGTGCTGGCCCCGTTGGGCGGCATTGATGGTCGGTTGCAAAGAAAATGCGCGATTGCTCGTGTCGGGGCCTGGCAAGCCAAGGCCAAGCGAGCCATGGCAACGCGGATGATGGCTCGCTAGTGCTGGCGCCGTGCACAGTGGCCTCGCACACTCGCCCTGCACGCTTCCCTTGCACGCAGCCTTGCACACTAGCCTCGCATGCGAGCCTTGCACCCTAGCCATGCAAACTAGCCTTGCACGGTAGCCATGCACACAAGCCGTGCACATTAGCCATGCGCACAAGCCCCGCACACTAGCCTTGCGCACAACCCTTGCACACAAGCCATGCACTCGAGCAATGCACACAAGCCTTGCACTCAAGCAATGCACACAAGCCCTGGACACTAGCCTTGCACACGGGCCTGGCACACAAGCCTTGGGCACTAGCCTTGCGCACTAGCGTTCCACATGAGCCTTGCACACTAGCCTTGGACACTAGCCTTGCACACAGGCCTTGCACACTAGGCATGCTTGGGCGAGCTGATCCCGCATCAAGTCGACGGGTCTAGGCATTCTTGGGCGCAGATCCCGCATCGTCTCGTCGCGTCTGGGCGCAAACACGTCGCGTCTCGTTGCGTCTTCAGAAGTCGTCGCTAACAGCACCTTTGGTTGCCACTGGTGGTTAGGCTGGTTGGTTGCGCAAACCCTATAGGAGGGTGGCATGCTGGTGGGCGTTTTTGCCCGGATAGGCACTAGAATGTGCAGATTTTGGGCGTTTTTGCCTGGATAGGCTAAGGAATGGGCATGCTTTGGGCGTTTTTGCCCGGATAGGCACCGGAATGCTTGGCCTTGGCTTGTCCTAGCAAGGCATTGCTGGGTTGGGCTCCCTTGGCCTTTTGGGCGCCTTGGACGATGTCTTGCGAAGACCATGGGCACAAGGCCATGGCATATGGTGAGGAAAGGACCACGGTTGCCAAGGTTAGGCACCGGAATGCTTGGCCTTGGCTTGCCCTAGCAGGGCATTGCTGGGTTGGGCTCCCTTGGCCTTTTGGGCGCCTTGGACGATGTCTTGCGAAGACCATGGGCACAAGGCCATGGCATATGGTGAGGAAAGGACCACGGTTGCCAAGGTTAGGCACCGGAATGCTTGGCCTTGGCTTGCCAAAGCAGGGCATTGCTGGGTTGGGCTCCCTTGGCCTTCCGGGCGCCTTGGACACTGTCTTGGGAAGACCATGGGCACAAGGCCATGGCATATGGTGGGGAATGGACCACGGTTGCCAAGGCTAGGCATATAGAGAGGAATCGCATTTTTGCCCGGATAGGCACCGGAATGCTTGGCCTTGGCTTGCCATAGCAGGGCATTGCTGGGTTGGGCTCCCTTGGCCTTCCGGGGGCCTTGGACGCTGTCTTGGGAAGACCATGGGCACAAGGCCATGGCATATAGTGAGGAATGGACCACGGTTGGCAAGGCTAGGCATATAGAGAGGAATGGACCACGGTTGCCAAGGTTGCGCAAGTTTTGGGCATTTTTTGCCCGGATATGCCCAAGTATGCCCCGATAGGCCCGTTACGCCCCGGTATGAACGCGTATGCCCGGATAGACTCGGTATGCCTTGGGATACATGCGTATGCCCCGATAGGCTTGGTACGCCCCGATATGCGCACGTGTGCCCCAGTAGGGCTCGGTATGCCCCGGTATGTACGCGTGTGCCCCGATAGGCCCGGTATGCCCCGATATGCACACGTGTGCCCCAATAGGGGTCGGTATGCCCCGGTAGGTACGCGTGTGCCCCGTAATGCACGTTTCGCAGATCTCCCCGCATGTCCCGCCCCTATATGTAATACTTACTTACTTACTTACTTTCTTTCTTGCTTGCTTGCTTGCTTGCAATGGTTGGGAGTGCCCGGCATGCCCCGCTGCAGAGACCAAGGGCGCAATGACTTGGCACCGCGGATGCCGGGACTCCGGCACTTCCCGTGGCACTGATGGTTGGTTCCAAAGACAAAAGGCCGTGCAAGGCCACCGCACCGCGGATGATTTTGCTCGTGCTGGCGCCGTTGTGTGGCCAAAGAACATGCGCGAATGCTCGTGTCGGAAGGGTTGGTGTCCTGGCCCCGCGGGTGTCACGAATGCTCGGTTGCGAAGACCATGGGACCAGAGCCATGGCACGTCGGATGATGGCTCCAGCTGGCGCCCCGGCACTTTCTGTGGCATTGATGCTCGGTTTCAAAGA
>NW_027518803.1:10000-15000 GCF_043159265.1 Tasmannia lanceolata | reverse complement strand
GGTGAGGAAAGGACCACGGTTGCCAAGGTTAGGCACCGGAATGCTTGGCCTTGGCTTGCCAAAGCAGGGCATTGCTGGGTTGGGCTCCCTTGGCCTTCCGGGCGCCTTGGACACTGTCTTGGGAAGACCATGGGCACAAGGCCATGGCATATGGTGGGGAATGGACCACGGTTGCCAAGGCTAGGCATATAGAGAGGAATCGCATTTTTGCCCGGATAGGCACCGGAATGCTTGGCCTTGGCTTGCCATAGCAGGGCATTGCTGGGTTGGGCTCCCTTGGCCTTCCGGGGGCCTTGGACGCTGTCTTGGGAAGACCATGGGCACAAGGCCATGGCATATAGTGAGGAATGGACCACGGTTGGCAAGGCTAGGCATATAGAGAGGAATGGACCACGGTTGCCAAGGTTGCGCAAGTTTTGGGCATTTTTTGCCCGGATATGCCCAAGTATGCCCCGATAGGCCCGTTACGCCCCGGTATGAACGCGTATGCCCGGATAGACTCGGTATGCCTTGGGATACATGCGTATGCCCCGATAGGCTTGGTACGCCCCGATATGCGCACGTGTGCCCCAGTAGGGCTCGGTATGCCCCGGTATGTACGCGTGTGCCCCGATAGGCCCGGTATGCCCCGATATGCACACGTGTGCCCCAATAGGGGTCGGTATGCCCCGGTAGGTACGCGTGTGCCCCGTAATGCACGTTTCGCAGATCTCCCCGCATGTCCCGCCCCTATATGTAATACTTACTTACTTACTTACTTTCTTTCTTGCTTGCTTGCTTGCTTGCAATGGTTGGGAGTGCCCGGCATGCCCCGCTGCAGAGACCAAGGGCGCAATGACTTGGCACCGCGGATGCCGGGACTCCGGCACTTCCCGTGGCACTGATGGTTGGTTCCAAAGACAAAAGGCCGTGCAAGGCCACCGCACCGCGGATGATTTTGCTCGTGCTGGCGCCGTTGTGTGGCCAAAGAACATGCGCGAATGCTCGTGTCGGAAGGGTTGGTGTCCTGGCCCCGCGGGTGTCACGAATGCTCGGTTGCGAAGACCATGGGACCAGAGCCATGGCACGTCGGATGATGGCTCCAGCTGGCGCCCCGGCACTTTCTGTGGCATTGATGCTCGGTTTCAAAGACAAACGTGCGCAGTGCCAGGGGACCGCGGATGACTGCTCGTGCTGGCCCCGTTGGGCGGCATTGATGGTCGGTTGCAAAGAAAATGCGCGATTGCTCGTGTCGGGGCCCGGCAAGCCAAGGCCAAGCGAGCCATGGCACGTCGGATGATGGCTCCAGCTGGCGCCCCGGCACTTTCTGTGGCATTGATGCTCGGTTTCAAAGACAAACGTGCGCAGGGCCAGGGGACCGCGGATGACTGCTCGTGCTGGCCCCGTTGGGCGGCATTGATGGTCGGTTGCAAAGAAAATGCGCGATTGCTCGTGTCGGGGCCTGGCAAGCCAAGGCCAAGCGAGCCATGGCAACGCGGATGATGGCTCGCTAGTGCTGGCGCCGTGCACAGTGGCCTCGCACACTCGCCCTGCACGCTTCCCTTGCACGCAGCCTTGCACACTAGCCTCGCATGCGAGCCTTGCACCCTAGCCATGCAAACTAGCCTTGCACGGTAGCCATGCACACAAGCCGTGCACATTAGCCATGCGCACAAGCCCCGCACACTAGCCTTGCGCACAACCCTTGCACACAAGCCATGCACTCGAGCAATGCACACAAGCCTTGCACTCAAGCAATGCACACAAGCCCTGGACACTAGCCTTGCACACGGGCCTGGCACACAAGCCTTGGGCACTAGCCTTGCGCACTAGCGTTCCACATGAGCCTTGCACACTAGCCTTGGACACTAGCCTTGCACACAGGCCTTGCACACTAGGCATGCTTGGGCGAGCTGATCCCGCATCAAGTCGACGGGTCTAGGCATTCTTGGGCGCAGATCCCGCATCGTCTCGTCGCGTCTGGGCGCAAACACGTCGCGTCTCGTTGCGTCTTCAGAAGTCGTCGCTAACAGCACCTTTGGTTGCCACTGGTGGTTAGGCTGGTTGGTTGCGCAAACCCTATAGGAGGGTGGCATGCTGGTGGGCGTTTTTGCCCGGATAGGCACTAGAATGTGCAGATTTTGGGCGTTTTTGCCTGGATAGGCTAAGGAATGGGCATGCTTTGGGCGTTTTTGCCCGGATAGGCACCGGAATGCTTGGCCTTGGCTTGTCCTAGCAAGGCATTGCTGGGTTGGGCTCCCTTGGCCTTTTGGGCGCCTTGGACGATGTCTTGCGAAGACCATGGGCACAAGGCCATGGCATATGGTGAGGAAAGGACCACGGTTGCCAAGGTTAGGCACCGGAATGCTTGGCCTTGGCTTGCCAAAGCAGGGCATTGCTGGGTTGGGCTCCCTTGGCCTTCCGGGCGCCTTGGACACTGTCTTGGGAAGACCATGGGCACAAGGCCATGGCATATGGTGGGGAATGGACCACGGTTGCCAAGGCTAGGCATATAGAGAGGAATTGCATTTTTGCCCGGATAGGCACCGGAATGCTTGGCCTTGGCTTGCCATAGCAGGGCATTGCTGGGTTGGGCTCCCTTGGCCTTCCGGGGGCCTTGGACGCTGTCTTGGGAAGACCATGGGCACAAGGCCATGGCATATAGTGAGGAATGGACCACGGTTGGCAAGGCTAGGCATATAGAGAGGAATGGACCACGGTTGCCAAGGTTGCGCAAGTTTTGGGCATTTTTTGCCCGGATATGCCCAAGTATGCCCCGATAGGCCCGTTACGCCCCGGTATGAACGCGTATGCCCGGATAGACTCGGTATGCCTTGGGATACATGCGTATGCCCCGATAGGCTTGGTACGCCCCGATATGCGCACGTGTGCCCCAGTAGGGCTCGGTATGCCCCGGTATGTACGCGTGTGCCCCGATAGGCCCGGTATGCCCCGATATGCACACGTGTGCCCCAATAGGGGTCGGTATGCCCCGGTAGGTACGCGTGTGCCCCGTAATGCACGTTTCGCAGATCTCCCCGCATGTCCCGCCCCTATATGTAATACTTACTTACTTACTTACTTTCTTTCTTGCTTGCTTGCTTGCTTGCAATGGTTGGGAGTGCCCGGCATGCCCCGCTGCAGAGACCAAGGGCGCAATGACTTGGCACCGCGGATGCCGGGACTCCGGCACTTCCCGTGGCACTGATGGTTGGTTCCAAAGACAAAAGGCCGTGCAAGGCCACCGCACCGCGGATGATTTTGCTCGTGCTGGCGCCGTTGTGTGGCCAAAGAACATGCGCGAATGCTCGTGTCGGAAGGGTTGGTGTCCTGGCCCCGCGGGTGTCACGAATGCTCGGTTGCGAAGACCATGGGACCAGAGCCATGGCACGTCGGATGATGGCTCCAGCTGGCGCCCCGGCACTTTCTGTGGCATTGATGCTCGGTTTCAAAGACAAACGTGCGCAGGGCCAGGGGACCGCGGATGACTGCTCGTGCTGGCCCCGTTGGGCGGCATTGATGGTCGGTTGCAAAGAAAATGCGCGATTGCTCGTGTCGGGGCCTGGCAAGCCAAGGCCAAGCGAGCCATGGCAACGCGGATGATGGCTCCAGCTGGCGCCCCGGCACTTTCTGTGGCATTGATGCTCGGTTTCGAAGACAAACGTGCGCAGGGCCAGGGGACCGCGGAGGACTGCTCGTGCTGGCCCCGTTGGGCGGCATTGATGGTGTGTTGCAGAGAGCATGTGCGATTGCAAGTGTCGGCCGGGTTTGGGTTCCCTTGGGCTTTCGGGTGCCTTGGACGCTGTCTTGCGAAGACCATGGGCACAAGGCCCCGTCCTGGCCCCTTGTTCGATTCGCTCTCGTCTTGCGCTTGCTTCCAAGGTCCTCCATGACCTTCCCCATGGCCTTGCTAGATCCCCCCCATGACGCATGACCTCTGTCCGTTGATTGGTTTTGAGTGCACACCATGCCCGGCTTGGCACCGTGTTGTCGCGTGAGTGGCATTTGGATCGTGCATGCTGGTGGGCTACCTGCCAATGCGCACAAGCCTTGCACACTAGCCTTGCGCACGAGCCTTGCACAAAAGCCTTGGACACAAGCCTTGCGCACAAGCCATGCGCACAAGCCTTGGACGCTAGCCTTGCACACAAGCCATGCATACAAGCCTTGCTCACAAGCCTTGGGCACTGGCCCATCGCAGTAGCCTTGCACACAAGCCTTGCGCACTAGCTTTGGGCACGAGCCTTGCGCACTTGCCTTGGGCACTAGCCTTGCACACAACCCTTGGGAACTAGCCTTGCGCACCAGCCTTGCCCACAAGCCTTGCACACCAGCCTTGCACACTAGCCTTGCATACAAGCCTTGCACACTAGCCTTGCACACAGGCCATGCTCACTAGCCTTGGGCACTAGCCTTGCACACAGACCTTGGGCACTAGCCTTGCGCACTAGCCTTGCCCACGAGCCTTGCACACTAGCCTTGCACGCAGGCCTTGCACGCTAGGCATGCTTGGGCCAGCAGCTCCCGCATCAAGTCGGCGGGTGTAGGCACGGTTGGGCGCAGATCCCGCATCGCCTCGTCGCGTCTGGGCGCAAACCCGTCGCGTCTCGTTGCGTCTTCAGAAGTCGTCGCTAACAGCACCTTTGGTTGCCACTGGTGGTTAGGCGGGTTGGTTGCGCAAACCCTATAGGAGGGTGGCATGCTGCGGGGCGCTGGAATGCGCAGGCTTAGGGCGTTTTTGCCCGGATAGGCACTGGAATGTGCTGGTTTTGGGCGTTTTTGCCTGGATAGGCTAAGGAATGGGCATGCTTTGGGCGTTTTCCCCGGATAGGCACTGGAATGGGCTGGTTTTGGGCGTTTTTGCCTGGATAGGCTAACGAATGGGGCATGCTTTGGGCGTTTTTGCCCGGGTAGGCACTGGAATGCCTGGCCTTGGCTGGGCATTGCTGGGTTGGGCTCCCTTGGCCTTTCAGGCGCCTTGGATGCTGTCTTGTGAAGACCATGGGCACAAGGCCATGGCA
>NW_027518802.1:5000-23520 GCF_043159265.1 Tasmannia lanceolata | reverse complement strand
TTAGGATTGGTGGATCATTTTATATACCGTAGTTTCAGACCATAAATCAAGCCAAAGGTCACAACCCTTTCTACCTATCCTATATATTGTCCTTTTCATTCCGTGTTGTAATCGAAATTGATTATTCTAATCTATGAGTTTACGAGATTACGAGATTATACGAAAATGAATTCTTCATGGGGAGAACACATATTTCTCTTTCTCTTTTCGATGAGAATTTGTACACGACATTGGAGAAACCTCTCTTTCTATTTAGAATTCATGAAGAAAAGGTTCCATCAGATATAGTGAATTGATATCCCCAATTCCCGCAAAAAAGAATCATTTTTTTTTTTTCAATACTCACTCGTTATTAGTTAATGATCCTATCCTAGTGATTGGATCTATATGCTTATTCCGATAGTAAATGAAATAGTAAAATGATTATTCATCGAATGACTATTCATCTATTGTTATTTTATTGTATTTTCAAATAGGGGGCAGGAAGGCTCTATGGAAAAATGGCGGTTCAATTCGATGTTGTCTAACGAGGAGTTAGAACACAGGTGTGGGCTAAGTAAATCAATGAACAGTCTCGGTCGTGCTATTGGAAATACCAGTGGAAGTGAAGACCTCATTATAAATGATACGGATAAAAACATTCATAGTTGGAGTGATAGTGGCAGTTATAGTTGCAATAATGTTGATGATTTATTTGGTATCAGGGACATTTGGAGTTTCGTCTCTGATGACACTTTTTTAGTTAGGGATAGTAATGGGGACAGTTATTCCGTCTATTTTGATATTGAAAATCAGATTTTTGAGATTGACAATGATAGTTCTTTTCTGAGTGAACTAGAAAGTCCTTTTTCTAATTATCTGAATTCTAGTTATCTGAATAGTGGGTCTAAGAGTAACAATCGCTATTATGATCGTTACATGTATGATATTAAATATAGTTGGAATAATCACATTAATAGTTGCATTGATAGTTATCTTCATCCTGAAATCAGTATTGAGAGTTATATTTCAAGTAGTAGCGACAATTACGGTGACAGTTACATTTCTAGTTTCATTTGTAATGAAAGTGTAAGTGTTAGTGACAATGGGAGTTCAAGTATAAGAACTAGTGGTAATGGCAGCGATTTCAATATAAGAGGAAGATCTAATGATTTCGATATAAATAAAAAATACAGACATTTATGGGTTCAATGCGAAAATTGTTATGGATTAAATTATAAGAAATTTTTTAGGTCAAAAATGAATATTTGTGAACAATGTGGATATCATTTGAAAATGAGTAGTTCAGATAGAATCGAACTTTCGATTGATCCGGGCACTTGGGATCCTATGGATGAAGACATGGTCTCTATCGACCCCATTGAATTTCACTCGGAGGAGGAACCTTATAGAGATCGTATCGATTCTTATCAAAGAAAGACAGGTTTAACCGAGGCTGTTCAAACAGGCATAGGTCAACTAAATGGTATTCCCATAGCAATTGGGGTTATGGATTTTCAGTTCATGGGGGGTAGTATGGGATCCGTAGTAGGCGAGAAAATAACCCGTTTGATCGAGTATGCTACTAATGGATCTCTACCTATTATTATGGTGTGTGCTTCTGGAGGAGCACGCATGCAAGAAGGAAGTTTGAGCTTGATGCAAATGGCGAAAATATCTTCCGCTTCATATAATTATCAATCAAATAAAAAGTTATTCTATGTATCAATCCTTACATCTCCTACAACCGGTGGAGTGACAGCCAGTTTTGGTATGTTGGGAGATATCATTATTGCCGAGCCCAATGCCTACATTGCATTTGCGGGTAAAAGAGTAATTGAACAAACATTGAATAAGACAGTACCCGACGGTTCACAAGCGGCTGAGTATTCATTCCATAAGGGCTTATTCGATTCAATCGTACCACGTAATCCTTTAAAGGGTGTTCTGAGTGAATTATTTCAGCTACATGGTTTCTTTCCTTTGAATCAAAATTCAAGTAATGAAAACCTATAATAGAATAAAATAAATCGAATCGAAGTGTTGTATATTTCTATATCTCCCGAGAACCTCCATTTTTGACTTGACTATGAATTCCTGTTGGATCAGATTCTAACGAATTTTTGGGGAACTCATAATAAACCCCTTATTCTCCTTATTAAAATAAAAAGATAAGGACGGGAGAACAAGAATAATAAAGCGGATTATCATACGTATATTTCGTGTAGAAAGATGAATAGGTACATTTATTTAGTTCTACATTCCTTGAACTTATTATATACTTATAATACTTATAATAGATAGACTTATCATAAGATATCTTTTATAACAGGAGATATCTTTTATAACAGGTACAAATATTAAATCGAGGCACCTATTCTATGACAGATCTCAACTTACCCTCTATTTTTGTGCCTTTAGTGGGCCTAGTATTTCCGGCAATTGCAATGGCGTCTTTATCTCTTCATGTTCAAAAAAACAAGATTGTTTAGATCCGATGGGACTAAATCTCATCAATTTATTTCAACACTTGGACTTGGATCATAATACAGATACCTATTTAGTGGAATATGGTACGATATGTGGCTCCCCTCGAACACAAAAATAATACAAATAACAAATAAAAAGGAAAAGGCTGTTATGTTATGCATGCAGATACATGATCTATGGATAAATGCATGTATATGCGGGTATAGCTGTTTTAAAATAGATCGGCGGATATCTATATCTGAAATAGAAAGTAAATGTATCTATATGTTATGTAGATATACATAATGGGATCATATGAAGGGGATGTTATTATTTTATATCTAACCAATTCGATGAATTACTGCTAAGGGTTCACATCATAATAGTGCTAGTTGATGAGAGTTACTTCGGGAGCCAAAAAGGTAAAGTCAAATTCATTTGGCTTATTCTCTCAATTCCAATAGAATGCAACTGGATCTAGTATGAACTGGCGATCAGAACGTATATGGATAGAACTTATAACGGGGTCTCGAAAAACAAGTAATTTCTGCTGGGCCTTTATCCTTTTTTTAGGTTCGCTAGGATTCTTATTGGTTGGAACTTCCAGTTATCTTGGTAGGAATTTGATATCCTTATTCCCGTCTCAGCAAATAATTTTTTTTCCACAAGGGATCGTGATGTCTTTTTATGGGATCGCGGGTCTGTTCATTAGTTCCTATTTGTGGTGCACAATTTCGTGGAATGTGGGTAGTGGTTATGATCGATTCGATAGAAAAGAAGGGGTCGTGTGTATTTTTCGTTGGGGATTTCCTGGAATAAATCGTCGAATCTTCCTTCGATTTCTTATGAGAGATATCCAGTCGATCAGAATGGAAGTTAAAGAGGGCCTTTATTCCCGTCGTGTCCTTTATATGGAAATTAGAGGCCAGGGAGCTATCCCCTTGACTCGAACTGATGAGAATTTGACTCCACGAGAAATTGAACAAAAAGCTGCCGAATCGGCCTATTTCTTGCGTGTACCAATTGAAGTATTTTGAAATAAACTGTGATGAAGAATGAATGTTTTCTTTCTCAGTATGAGGGAAGGAGCTCAGGAATCCCCTTTTACTTTTAATATAAGCGAAGTTTCTTCGGAACGTTCATTCGAGCAAATCATGTTAGATTCTATTTCACCCGTTCTGTTGGTAATGCCGCTGTACTGTGGCCTATAGAATAAAGCAAGCAAGCAGGCATATATGGAACAACCATAATAAGAAGCAAGTTTTGTCCACCAAAACTATTTTTATGCATATGGAACTCAACTCAATTCTTTCATATTAGTAAGAAGTCCAATAAGTATGTATTCATCACACATATCAGAACATTTCGGAATACAGTACAGAATTCATCTTTTTAGGCCCAATATTTTGAATTGATACGTTAGATACAGATGGATCATCTCTCATAAATTATCTCCCTTTTGTCATTTGTCAATCGATCTTTCTTTTTATCTTATCCTCTCTTTTGCTCCTTGATGGCCAAACGATTGGATCTTTCATAACCATCCAATTTCTCTCTCCTTTTGCCACTCCTTTCGGATTTCATCATCAATATTCTTCAAAAATATCCCTTCAATTATTCCTGGGCTGTGGGTAGCCAGCCAAACATTTCGAAATAATTGATTGATCGAGGGGGAGTTTTTTTGTCTCAAAATCCGAATAATATTCATTACTTCAAGTGGTTGCATTCATCGAAAGGAACAAATGAAGATGCAATTGGTTCGAATTTGACCATGGGATATCTGGAAACAATATTTGATTATTTCTTTCATTTGAAATGGGCCCTTATTTTTTCATTTCATTTTTATTTGATTCTATTTCTATATTCTTTCCAGATCCAAGGACTAAACAATGAAAAAAAAAAAGTGCCAAAAAAGAAAAAAGCATTGACTCCCCTCCCATATCTTGCATCTATAGTCTTTTTGCCCTGGTGGATCTCTCTCTCATTTAATAAAAGTCTGGAACCTTGGGTTACTCATTGGTGGAATACCAGGCAATCCGAAACTTTTTTGAATGATATTCAAGAAAATAACGTTCTAGAAAGATTCATAGAATTAGAAGAACTATTCCTGTTGGACGAAATGATAAAGGACTACCAGGAGACACAGATACAAAAGTTTCGTATAGGAATCCACAAAGAAACGATACAATTGATCAAAATGCACAATGAAGATCATATCCATATCATTTTGGATTTCTCGGCAAATATAATCTGTTTCGCTATTCTAAGCGGTTATTCTATTCTGGGTAATGAAGAACTTCTCATTTTGAATTCTTGGGTTCAGGAATTCCTCTATAACTTAAGTGACACAATAAAAGCTTTTTCTATTCTTTTATTAACTGATTTATGTATCGGATTCCACTCGCCTTATGGTTGGGAACTAATGATTGGCTCGATCTACAAAGATTTTGGATTTTCCCATAACGATCAAATTATATCTGGTCTTGTTTCTACCTTTCCAGTCATTCTAGATACAATTTTGAAATATTGGATCTTCCATTATTTAAATCGTGTATCTCCTTCACTTGTAGTCATTTATCATTCAATGAATGAATGAAGAACTCATTTGATCCGCTGATATCAATCAAATAATCCCACTCTTTATACTTTTACCCGTCCAGGGAATTCGATTCCTCCTATATTCCAGTACAATTATTCCAGTACAATATCAGAATCGTGGATAGGGAACTATACTATACTAACTATATTAGCTACCTACCTAATTTATTGTAGAAATTTCCGGGATCAATGATTGGACCATGCAAAATAGAAATACCTTTTCTTGGGTAAAGGAACAAATGACTCGATTCATTTCCGTATCGATCATGATATATGTAATAACTAGGACATCTATTTCAAATGCATATCCTATTTTTGCGCAGCAGGGTTATGAAAATCCACGAGAAGCAACTGGGCGTATTGTATGTGCCAATTGCCATTTAGCTAATAAACCCGTGGATATTGAGGTTCCACAAGCTGTGCTTCCTGATACTGTATTTGAAGCAGTTGTTAGAATCCCTTATGATATGCAACTGAAACAAGTTCTTGCTAATGGTAAAAAGGGGTCTTTGAATGTGGGGGCTGTTCTTATTTTACCCGATGGATTCGAATTAGCTCCCCCCGATCGTATTTCTCCCGAGATGAAAGAAAAGATAGGCACTCTGTCTTTTCAGAGTTATCGCCCCACTAAAAAAAATATTCTTGTGATAGGTCCTGTTCCTGGTCAGAAATATAGTGAAATCGTCTTTCCCATTCTTTCTCCGGACCCTGCTACTAAGAAAGACGTTAACTTCTTAAAATATCCTATATACGTAGGTGGGAACAGGGGAAGGGGCCAGATTTATCCCGATGGGGGTAAGAGTAACAATACAGTCTATAATGCTACAGGAGCGGGTATAGTAAGCAGAATAGTACGTAAAGAAAAAGGGGGGTATGAAATAACCATAGCTGATGCATCGGATGGACACCAAGTAATTGATATTATACCTCCAGGACCGGAACTTCTTGTTTCAGAGGGTGAATCTATCAAGCTTGATCAACCATTAACGAGTAATCCTAATGTGGGTGGATTTGGTCAGGGAGATGCAGAAATAGTACTTCAAGATCCATTACGTGTCCAAGGGTTGTTGTTCTTTTTGGTATCTGTTATTCTGGCACAAATCTTTTTGGTTCTTAAAAAGAAACAGTTTGAGAAGGTTCAATTGTCCGAAATGAATTTCTAGATACATGGATCCATCAAATTGGTAAAAAGAGACGAACTATTGTTGATCGATGCAATTATGTATGATCAAAAAAATAATGAAAAGCTTTTTTCTTTATACTGTTTTTCGGCGAGATGTCAGGAATTGTTTGTGCCCCGTTCCTAGTAATAATATGTATATTCTGAAGAAGGCTACTTGACATTTTTTTTTTTTTCAAAAAAAAAATTGGAGTGGTGTGACTATGCCAGGCCTCTTAATCCCAGATTATAAATGCCATGTAATGCATCAATAGTTTTTGATTCTATTGTACCTAATAGAATCGAATTCTATTAGATAATAGGCAAGGAAGAAAATAAATGGCAAGGAATAAATGAAAGTAACAAATGATTCTAGGAGGGATTGCTCGTCTTACTAATCTTCCACACAAGAAAAGGAATTTTTCACCCTTTTCCTGTGTGGAAATAATAATGATTCTTGATCCTGTTCGTTAAAGATTACGATTTTCTTTTCCAGGACTATTATAACCTCTTTCTTTAGATTCATAAGCAGTAGTGGACAACACAAAAAAAAGGGGGGGGCGGGGGGAATCACTCATTGAGCAAATAGAACTTCTTCAATGAACTTATAAAAAAAAAAAAAGCAAATTTTCGCTGTGATGAGATAATCAATAAGGATTTGGATATGTGCAAAAATCCAAGATTTTCACTTTTTTTTTTTCACCACACTCGGGCATTAAATTAAGTGTCTTTTGCTTGAAATTTTATTTATGGAGTAAGGTTCATTTCCATACTAATTGGAATTGATTTGAAGAATGTCTCATCTGTAGAAATCCATATTGTGTCATCCATAAAATCGATTGATTCCTTCTTTCTTCTTGCTTCGGAAGAGTCCGTCCATACTATAGAGGAACAGATACTATGACAATCAAGGGATTAAATTCTTCAAAAACATCATTAGAAACAAAGGAATGGGGTGGTTTTAAACATCGGATCGAAGCAAAGGATCCGTTTTGTCATTTCTACGAATCAAATATTCTTCTTATGTTGACTGAATGAATTTCCAACCTTTATGTTATGAAATGGATCAAAGTCTCGCTGGAAGAGTAAGAACTCAACAGGACCTTACCCCTCTTTGTTTTGTCTGATTCGAGGGGTAAGGTCCTGTTGAGTTCTTACTTTTTCATGTCCACAATCCGGTTCTCATCCGATCACTATAGGGATGAGCCCAATCCGGAGTATGAACCGTAAAAGAAAATACCTATTGAACCAATCACAGGAATACCAGTTACAGTACCTATCAGCCAAAGAGGAATCCTTCCAGTAGTATCGGCCATTTACCCCGCTTCCCTCCACATTTCATCAAGTGGTCATGCTAGAGACATAAACAGTCATGGATAATTATGAGGATGATATCCTTCCGAATGGGATAAGAGAATTCCTACTATTCTCTTTCTTTCTCTCAATTGAAGAAATAATTGGAAAATAAAACAGCAAGTACAAAAATGAGTAATAACCCCCAGTAGAGGCTGGTACGATTCAATTCAACATTTTGTTCGTTCGGGTTTGATTGTGTCGTAGCTCTATAATTCAGATTAGGTTTATCGTTGGATGAACTGCATTGCTGATATTGACCCCAAAAAAGAAACGGTAGGTACAGCCAGTCCGTGAACGGCCAACCAGCGCACTGTAAAAATTGGATAGGTTCGATCTATGGTCATTGAGGCCTCCTAAAAGGATCTACTAAATTCATCGAGTTGTTCCAAAGGGTCAAAACGGCCAGTTATTAATGGAATCCCCTGTCGGCTCTCTGTGAAATACTCGTTTGGCCGAGGGCTTCCAAACACATCATAAGCTAAACCCGTGCTGACGAATAACCAACCCGCAATGAATAGGGAAGGTATAGTAATACTATGAATAACCCAGTATCGAATACTGGTGATAATATCAGCAAAAGAACGTTCTCCCGTGCTTCCAGACATGCTGAGCTCCACATATTCTTGTACAGTCAAAGGGGGATCGATTCCTTGAAAGATGGGATCAGTAAATGGAAAACTACTGATATTTCATCTTTGTGAGATCGTCAATATTGTACCGAAGGTGTATTTAGAGTATACCGAATCAGTATAGCTATCCTTCCTCTGACACAGCAACGCAGTTTCAATCAGTATCGAAAAGAAATGGTACATAATTCCCCTTTTCCTTTCTTGTTACTTGTCTATGCGGAACCGCGTGTCATTCAATCAAAAATTGATCAAATTTCTGTAGTATAGGGTTTCAAGTATTGGCTTTGGACTAGAAACTGAAGTTCTTAGTAAAGTTTGAGTCAACGGGTTCTAGTTCTAATAATTAATGAACGAGATTATCATATTCCACACAATTCAATTAGATGCAAAATATAGAAATCCCCTCTCATGGTTGTAGAAAAGATATTTTTCTTTTTTTCTAATCCTTTCATTTCAAGTAATTGGTTGGTTCTACAGTAGTAGATAGTATTCGATGAAAGAAAGAGAAGAAACAATAAATAGTTTGAACAATCAATATTCGTGATGCAACCATTACTGGATTAGATCCAAAGGTTCCTTCTTGACCTAGCTACAAGGATGGAACTCCATGATATGGAAAGACAGACTGTGGAACCTAAAAGGATAATAGGAATTGATAAATTGAAAAAGAAAAGAAATAAATGGTCAAAATGGAAATTCTTTTGAAATCCAATTCTTTTATTCTATAGTTATTCAAAGATAATTTCATTTTTGAATGAAGTTACACGACACAGTTCTTCTGACTATTACTTTACTCACGAGTTGCTCAATGAATCTGTTGATTTGAAATCCCGACATTGGTAGATGTCACAGATGATAAATCAATCTTTTTTTTTTTTTCTACCTCTGCTACTCTATCTTTGTCAGTGCCGTCTATAATGACTGATGAATCAAGAACTTTCAATTGGAACTGATTCTGTCAATTGGTATTTTTTCTGATCATCACATCTCGCAAAAATTGAAACTTAGGTAAGTGCTTTATAAACATATGTAAAAAAAAAAGAACGTATCTCATTTAGCTCCTTCATGCCCACTATAACTAGTTATTTCGGTTTTCTACTAGCTGCTTCAACTATAACCCCAGCTCTATTGATTGGTCTGAGCAAGATACGACTTATTTGAAATTAATTGAATGAATAATTCATCAAAATAAATAGTTCTGTGAGATTTCAGGTATTCGATAGTTCCTTCCCGCGTTAATTACCAATTCTTGATCATTGAGATTCATGGGTGATTCGGAGTAATATTTAGGGATAGATATTACCTCTATTTTTACCCTTTCCAACAAATTGAAATGATTGAAGTTTTTCTATTTGGAATCGTCTTAGGTCTAATTCCTATTACTTTGGCCGGATTATTCGTAACTGCATATTTACAATACAGACGCGGAGATCAGTTGGACCTTTGATTGAGTAACATCTCTTTTTTGATTGACCTCCTTCTTAAGCTGCAGGAGGTCAAATTCAGGTTGCAGTTCAAGTTAGTAAAGTTATTTTATTGTGATTCAACATTACAAAAACAGAATCACGCTCTGTAGGATTTGAACCTACGACATCGGGTTTTGGAGACCCACGTTCTACCGAACTGAACTAAGAGCGCTTTCTTATGACAGGAGATACAACTGTAAAGAAAGGGATTCTTTTTGTACCCCCAATACACCTTGCATGCATGTAGTATCATAAAATGCAAAATTATGTCCAGTCCAGTCCAATTTGAATCGATCTCAACTGATCCCTCGTTACTGCCCATAGGAGAAGTAATAGGTAGGGATGACAGGATTTGAACCCGTGACATTTTGTACCCAAAACAAACGCGCTACCAAGCTGCGCTACATCCCTTTCAATTGTTGTACAGTTTCATTGTAGGGAATCCTTGTCTTGTTTTCCACATCGTTATTTCCTAATATCTAGAGACAATTTCTCTTGCCATTTCTTCTTTTTGATTTCATATAATCAAAGAATTATATACATATGAAACCTAACGTATAAAAAAATGAATATTTATCGGTAATGCTCAGTAAGAAAGGGTCATCTTTTTCTGTTTTAGGGACAAGTAGATCTAATCCACCGGATTATTGTACATATTCATTTTCATTTTAGTTCGGGATTAGGGATTTCGTGTACAAATACAAGTGATCTTTAGCTACAGATACATCTGATCATATATGTATTCCAATAAAGAAGGAGGATTTTCAATGCGAGATATAAAAACATATCTCTCCGTGGCACCTGTGCTAACTACGCTATGGTTCGGGTCTTTAGCAGGTCTATTGATAGAGATCAATCGTTTATTCCCAGATGCGTTGACATTCCCCTTTTTTTCATTCTAGTTATTGACATGGGAAGGGGTGAAGAAGATTAGAGATACAACAAATTCTCTGTGACTAATCCACCCTTTTGAATTTTTTTTTTAAGTTGTTTAGGAAGGAAAGAGAAAGAAAAGTGGATTAAACCTCAGCGAAACTCGGGCTCAGCATAGAATTAATAGAGGGAGAACAGAAATAGAAATGTGGGTCTAGGACAGGCTGTTCAAGAGCATACAAGATAGTAAATGAAATACTGACTGGGATTAGAAATAATGGATAGTTAGAAATAATTGTATTACTTATTATTACTCTATTGATTGCAGCGAAATCTTTCATAATTGGATTTCGAGTTATCAGTTAGCAACTTCTATTTATTTTTCCTTCTTTTCGTATTCTTCGATTCAGATCGAAAATAGAAGAGTGGAGGGAATCCAAAATCCAAAGGAGGTTCATGGCCAAGGGTAAAGATGTCAGAATAAGAGTTATTTTGGAATGTACCAGTTGTGTCCGAAATGATTTAAATAAGGAATCGCGGGGCATTTCCAGATATATTACTCAAAAGAATCGACACAATACGCCTAGTCGATTGGACTTGAGAAAATTCTGTCCTTATTGTTACAAGCATACGATTCATGGGGAGATAAAGAAATAGATCGAACAGAATAGAATGTCTGTTCCACCCTTCCAAGGAACAGGACAAAATTACATATAGATAGATATATAAAATATAAACAAATCAAGTACTATTACTATTTCGGTCGGATCCGAAACCGAAATGAATGAAGAAATAAGATTTTAGAGATAAGGAATAAATCATGGATAAATCCAAGCGACCCTTTCGTAAATCCAAGCGATCTTTTCGTAGGCGTTTGCCCCCAATTGGATCGGGGGATCGAATTGATTATAGAAATATGAGTTTAATTAGTCGATTTATTAGTGAACAAGGAAAAATATTATCTAGACGAGTGAATAGATTGACCTTGAAACAACAACGATTAATTACTATTGCTATAAAACAAGCTCGTATTTTATCTTCGTTACCTTTTCTTAATAATGAGAAACAATTTGAAAGAACCGAGTCGACCCCTAGAACTGCTGGTCCTAAAACCAGAAATAAATAGGCCTACTTCTCAATTGAATCAAAACTCTAATTGGAATTCAAACTCAGATTGAGGTTTTGTTCGAAAAAGCCGAGATACTTGATTGTCGCGTCGTAAGAAAAAAAAAAAAAGAATGAATGGGGAAGAAAAAATATTTTTTTTTATTGAAAAGTGTTCGTTCATTTCTAATATTTATCATATTCATTTCTACTCTACCTTCCCGGAGTTCATTCTCCGGGGAACTCCGTTTAAATCATTTCGGTGAATTCGTTCCAGTCGCCTTATTTGATAATCTCATTTGAAATCATGTAAATGCAATTCCTATTTGATATAGCTATTTGTGCAAGTATTTTACGATTAAGAAGCAACTGCCTCTTGTACAGATCGTGCATTAATCGACTATAACTATAGGATACCCCATTTTCACGAGTTACTGCATTTATCCGAGTGATCCACAAACGACGAAAATCTCTCTTTTGCCTGCATCTATCCCGATGACTGGAAACCAAAGCTCTCATTTTCTGTTGAGTAGTAGTTCGAGTAAGTCTTGAATGAGCCCCTCGAAAGGTTGATGCAAATAAACGAATTTTTGTTCGACGTCTCCGAGCTATATATCCCCGCCTAACTCTGGTCATTGAATCAAATGAAACCTTGATGAATAACTAATTGATTTCTTTTCTTTCAGTCATTCTTTTCCCCTCCCCTAGTTTATTAGTAACAAAACGGATTCTTCCGATGTATAAAATAAAAATTCCAATGGCTTTTGCTACTATGACCTTCCCAACCACGATTTTTGATTTCTTCCAGGCATTTCACCTCGGAATAAGAAATTGTACCGATATTAGATATAAAATATCTAGTAAATAGGTAGTAATAAATAGAGAAAAATGGAGAAATAAATAAATAGTGGCTTCCATCGTTTCTATGATTACTTCTTAAACGGTGAGGTCCTCTCTATACACCGGAGCTCCTTCCCCCATTTAATCAATGTTATTAGTAACTTGTACAGTTCACACTCTTTGGCTCTACCCATAAAATTATCCAGTATATAGGTCTTTTCACAATGAGATCCATCCATACAGTGACGGCATTTAATTATGAAGGTTGGCTAGGTAGCTAACCCTGTTAGTCCGTTCTTGCAAGAGTAGAAGCATAATCTTTCTGCTTTTAAAATACTATTTTCCCCGCTTAATGGATAACCATTTGCTACCAATGGGGAATTGATTTTCATCTCAAATCGAGGTGATTGGATTTGCACCAATGGAAACCATAAATTCCATACACAATAGAGGTATATGATAGATCTTTATTTTGAGATAGTGAATGGAATGGAGTTCTTCCATTCTATCCTACTCATTGGTACTGGTCATTGATACTGGAAAAATCGTCTCATTTGTTCCAGATCATGATCTGAACGAGTCGCACATACACCCTAGTACATGTTCCTCGACGCTGAGGACATCCTCGAAGGGCAGGGGATTTCGTGACATTTTTGATTGGCTGTCTTGTGTTTCTAATAAGTTGTTTAATAGTTGGCATGCTGAATCGTATACAGAATGGGCTGGTTTAGATCGATCCTAACCGGATGATTATGAATTACTTCCATTTCATATAATATTTTACCAGGTTAAGAAGATAAAATATCAAATCACGGCTCATTCGAATTATGGTTCGAAATGGAATCAAGAATTTATGTGAAATCCCCGGTATTTTCGACCGCGACAACATCAACAATGCCATGGGCTTGGGCTTCTGTTGCTGACATAAAAACATCCCTTTCCATGTCTTCGGATATAACCCATAAAGGCTTGCCGGTTCTTTGTACATAAACCCTTGTGAGGGTTTCGCGGAGTTTCAGTAGTTCTTCCGCTTCCAGGATAAATTCTCCTGTGGGTGCCTCATAAAAAGAACTAGCAGGTTGGTGGATCATAACCCTGATGATATAACATAATGAACGGTTCCTCTATCTCGCACGATCGGTCGAAGGGAAGGGATAAAGAATAACAAGAATAAAAAGATAGAATTAGAATTGAACAACCGTACAGGCATCTTTTATGCATTGCATACGGCTCCGCAATGGAATTTCCTTTTCCCTTCCATCGAAGAAAGAGACAAATAGAATCCATCAGACCCAGATCGTTGAATGATCCATTTACCATCTTTCCTTTCGGAGGAGTCAAAAAATACTATGATGGTTCCGTTGCTTTATATATTTATCTCGTCTGTGATTCAGCAATCCCAAAGTTTCTTTATGATCCGATCAAATAAGGAAAAAATGATCTTTTTTTTTTTTCATTTTCGTACTCTTTCATAACATAAATATCGGAAAGAGGCTTCTGGTGTGAAAGCAAAAAAAAGGTTTGTGACGCTGAAATGGACCCCCGATACATAAGATCAAATCGTAAATAACCTTTGTTTCATACTACTATCTCGATATATAATCTCATGTTATGTTATGAAAAAAAAATAATAGTTTGCTCATATCGAACTCGAAGTGCCATGCTATTATTACTTATTATTCATATTCCATATGGCGAAGGCATAGTCTTCTTTTTTTTTTCTCAAATAAAAAAAAACTCATTGGCGCCAAGCGTGAGGGAATGCTAGACGTTTGGTAATTTCTCCTCCGACTAGGAGAAAAGATCCCATTGAAGCGGCTAATCCCATGCATATTGTATGTATGTCTGGTGGCACAAATTGCATAGTATCATAAATAGCTATTCCTGGTATTACCCATCCGCCGGGAGAGTTTATAAACAAATACAGATCCCTGGTATCATCCTCTATACTGAGATATACCATGAGACCAACAAGTTGATTCGAGATCTCGCTATCAACCTCTTGTCCTAAAAAAAGTAATCTTTCTCGATGAAGTCGGTTGATTAGGACAAAATTGTATCCCTTAGGAACCGCACACGCACCTTTGGATGCATACGGTTCAAAAAATCAAAATTGCGAAAAAAAAAAAAGAATTCATTGAACTTATCGAACTAACCCCTCATTGATGTATTCTTTCATCGAGATCCAAATCACGATGTAATTTTCTTGTTCCTAAATGGGCCTCTTCAATTCTTTTAGGTTTATGCTCTACTCCGGGTAAAGATCTGCCCGAATTCTATTTGCACATATAGGACAAATGATCACAGTACCGCTTCTTTTTGTTCCGACTTCTTTTTTTTTTTCAATTCGTTTTCATGTTCATGCCTTCCGCCAAATATTCGACTAATCATATTATTCCATTAATTGGTAGTTTTAGAGGTATAAATAGGGATCATTTATGATACGAGTAGTAATCATACATAGATTACCAATTTGGTATTTTTTGAACGGAGCCTGGATACTTCATTTTATTGGTCCAAGCCAACCATAAATTCTTCTAATTGAGAATATTGATCCCCAACCAACAAATAAATTGATCTAATTGCATTGCACTTCACGCTCCGAATTGAATTATTGATGGTTTAATCAATCTTTCTTGGGTGAAACAGAGGATATCTCGATCGGGGGAGAGAACGGGGAAATCCCATATGACCCAATATGTCTGACAAGTCGCACTATACGTCAACCCAAACTGCATCTTCCTCTCCAGGACTCCGAAAAGGTACTTTTGGAACACCAATAGGCATAAAATGAAAGAAAAATTAAGTACTCTATTTCACTTTGATGTGGAAACGTAACAATGGGTTTATTGTCTTCATAATATTGTCGTTTATCGTATTTTATCCATAGATTGGAAGGTTCATGGAGAAGACGGGTTGAATAAAGGAAAATTCGTACAAATGGATCGTTCGAAGGATGAACAAGTATCTATGCATTCGCTCACAAAAATAGGATCAATCCCCCCATTGCGTATTGGTACTTATCGAGTATAGAATAGATCTGCTTCTCTTTGTTCCTACGAACAGAATTGTTAAATTATTACCAATGGAACGGAATAAATATTAACTCTTGCTTTGAGATAATCCACTGAAAAGGCGAGGTCCATAGCATCAATCAGTCTTTTCCAATGTGATAAAGTTACATAGTGTCTATTTTTTCTTTGATAAAATAAGGGGTATTTCCATGGGTTTGCCTTGGTATCGTGTTCATACCGTCGTATTGAATGATCCCGGTCGGTTACTTTCTGTCCATATAATGCATACAGCTCTAGTTTCTGGTTGGGCCGGTTCGATGGCTCTATACGAATTAGCCGTTTTTGATCCCTCTGATCCCGTCCTTGATCCAATGTGGAGACAAGGTATGTTCGTTATACCCTTCATGACTCGTTTAGGGATAACCAATTCATGGGGTGGTTGGAGTATCACAGGAGGAACTATAACGAATCCGGGTATTTGGAGTTACGAAGGTGTGGCTGGGGCACATATTGTGTTTTCTGGCTTGTGCTTCTTAGCAGCCATCTGGCATTGGGTGTATTGGGACCTAGAAATATTCTGTGATGAACGTACGGGAAAACCCTCTTTGGATTTGCCCAAGATCTTTGGAATTCATTTATTTCTCTCAGGGGTGGCTTGCTTTGGGTTTGGCGCATTTCATGTAACAGGCTTGTATGGTCCTGGAATATGGGTGTCCGATCCTTATGGTCTAACCGGAAAAGTACAATCTGTAAATCCAGCGTGGGGCGCAGAAGGTTTTGATCCTTTTGTTCCGGGAGGAATAGCCTCTCATCATATTGCAGCGGGGACATTGGGGATATTGGCGGGACTATTCCATCTTAGTGTCCGCCCGCCCCAACGTTTATACAAAGGATTACGTATGGGCAATATTGAAACTGTACTTTCTAGTAGTATCGCTGCTGTCTTTTTTGCAGCTTTCGTCGTTGCTGGAACTATGTGGTATGGTTCAGCAACTACTCCCATAGAATTATTTGGTCCCACTCGTTATCAGTGGGATCAGGGTATACTTCCAGCAAGAAATATATCGAAGAGTTGGAGCCGGGCTAGCCGAAAATCTGAGTTTATCGGAAGCTTGGTCTAAAATTCCCGAAAAATTAGCTTTTTATGATTACATCGGTAATAATCCGGCGAAGGGGGGATTATTCAGAGCAGGCTCAATGGACAATGGGGATGGAATAGCTGTTGGATGGTTAGGACACCCCATCTTTAGAGATAAAGAGGGGCATGAGCTTTTTGTACGTCGTATGCCTACTTTTTTTGAAACATTTCCGGTGGTTTTGGTAGACGGAGACGGAATTGTGAGAGCGGATGTTCCTTTTAGAAGGGCAGAATCGAAGTATAGTGTCGAACAAGTAGGTGTAACTGTTGAGTTCTATGGTGGCGAACTCAATGGGGTCAGTTATGGCGATCCTGCTACTGTGAAAAAATATGCTAGACGTGCCCAATTGGGTGAAATTTTTGAATTAGATCGTGCTACTTTGAAATCCGATGGTGTTTTTCGTAGCAGTCCAAGGGGTTGGTTTACTTTTGGACATGCTACGTTTGCTTTGCTCTTCTTTTTCGGACACATTTGGCATGGGGCTAGAACCTTGTTCAGAGATGTTTTTGCTGGTATTGACCCTGATTTGGATGCTCAAGTGGAATTTGGAACATTCCAAAAACTTGGAGATCCAACTACAAGGCGACAAGTAGTCTGATACAACATTACTCTAGCGTCTTTTGCCTCTATTTGATTTTTTTTTGATTTGACATAAGGTTAGGGTACCGTAGAAATCTTGATTTTAATCATCGCCTTTTCTTTGACTCTTGCCCTTTCTTTACTTTATCTGGGAAATGTTCCCAAATGCACAGGTGTGGAAGCTATAATTGTAAACCACGATCGAATCCATGGAAGCATTGGTTTATACATTCCTGTTAGTCTCGACTCTAGGGATAATTTTTTTCGCTATCTTTTTTCGAGAACCACCTAAGGTTCCGACAAAAAGGATGAAATGATTTTTTATTATCTCAATTGAAGTAATGAGCCTCCCAATACAATATGGGAGGTTCATTATTTCAACTAGTCCCCGTGCTCCTCGAATGGATCTCTTAGTTGTTGAGAGGGTTGCCCAAAAGCGGTATATAAGGCGTACCCAGTAAAGCTTACAAGTGAACCAGATATGGAGATGGCGACTAGGGTTGCTGTTTCCATTATTAGATAATTTCAAGACCACGACGGATCTACGCTACGAGAAGATCGTTTATTTACAACGGAATAGTATACAAAGTCAACAGATCTCAACCAATGCAATAGGATTTATGGCTACACAAACCATTGAGGGTAGTTCTAGATCTAGGCCAAGACGAACTATTACAGGGAATTTATTGAAACCATTGAATTCGGAATATGGTAAAGTAGCCCCTGGATGGGGAACTACTCCTTTGATGGGTGTCGCAATGGCTCTGTTTGCGATATTCCTATCTATTATTTTGGAGATTTATAATTCTTCCGTTTTACTGGATGGAATTTCAATGAGTTAGGTCCATAAGAACCATGAAGTCCTAGTTTTCAATCAAAAATGAATTACTTAGGGATCAGATTTCTAGGCTATTCCGGTAGTTCGACCGTGGAATTCCGTTGTTTCGGTATTTCCGGAATATGAGTGTGTGACTTGTTATAATTGATCCTATTGATAGTACAGAGAATGGGTCTGTCATCTCGATCGAGATGGTTCTGCCTCGTCAGATATTCATTCTAGTATCTGAAGCACGGAATATAATCAAGAAATATTTGAACTATGATTCATACCTACTATTCAGACCTCGCGACCGGACTCCAAAAAATGAGAGGTATTTCATAAATTGAACGATTTTTCTTCCTTCAGAATCATGCTTTTTTGACCGAAGGACAAATGTTTCTCTGGATTTTTAGTCATTACATCCATTCATTGAATAAGTGATGATCAAATGGTTCTTACTCAGAGAACCTTTGGGCTTAGCTTGGGGGCTTTATT